>NC_133372.1:3880481-3918290 GCF_049309525.1 Garra rufa | reverse complement strand
GAGGAAACCTGACAACATTCCATCCACTAGCTCTTTAGGAGTGGAGGTCTCAAAATAACCCTCAGTGAGGGGAGACCTGGCTACACTCACGCTTGAAAGTACTGAAAGCGGAGCTTCTGGAGAATGGAGGCTTCAAAAAAGACTCTCTGAAAGAGAGGAAACCTGACAACATTCCATCCACTAGCTCTTAGGAGTGGAGGTCTCAAATAACCCTGCCGTGAGGGGAGACCTGGCTACACTCACGCCTAGAAGTACTGGAGGCGGAGCCTCTGGAGAACGGAGGCTTCGCAGAAGACTCTCTAAAAAGAGAGGAAACCTGACAACGTTCAATCCACCAGCTCTTAGGAGTGGAGGTCTCACTAGCCCTTCAGTGAGGGGAGACCTGGCTACACTCACGCCCGGAGGAAAAAGCCCATACTCGACACTGGGGGTATTCAGTGAGGCTGCATAGCCTATGCAACCCGAACTACCTCAGTGGAGCTTCTGCTCAGAGGGAATCTACAGAGTGGAGGTCTCATGACCTAACTACACTTAACACTGACGACGGCCTGTGAGGCTGAATAGCCTGTGCAGCAGGCCTGTCTAAGTGGAGATTTCCCGAGGAGTGGAGGCTTCGCCGAAAGGAAGCCTGGCAACACTCTGTGAGTGAGGCTGGCAATGTTCTGCGAGCAGCAGAAGGACTCTAAGAGTGGAGGTTCCAAGACCTACTACACTTCAACACTGCAGGCGTTCATCGAAGCTGAACAGCCTAAACGACAGTACTGCCTGAGTGGAGTCTGGAGAGTGGAGGCTTTCTAAAGAGGGAGCCTTACACACCTCCGTGCTTAGCAAGGAAGAACTCTGAGAGTGGAGGTCTCATGACCTAACTACACTCTAGCCTTGAAGGTCATCCGTGAGGCTGACTAGCCTGTGCGACAGAAATACCTTCATTTTGGAGCTCTCCTGGAGAGTGAGGCCTGAGGAGGCCCGACACTCGATCCTGCTAGCAGCGCTATCTGAATTGGAGCTGGAAAACTAAAAGGTTTTTGAGAAAAACCAGCTCAGAGAATGGACACGGAGGAACCCTGCGTGGTCCATGGGAGAAAGGAACCTGCCTTTACGGGAGGGACCTTACCATGAGTATGGATTTTAGTGAAGTGCCTGAACAGTGCACTTACCACTCACGTGGATTTTAGAGAATGCCCAAAGACTTCGCGTGAGCAAACACCACAAATGTGGTTTTGAGTAGGTGTCCTGAGCATAGCGAGGATCACCAGATTTGCAGTCTCTAGGCGATAGCGGAGCCTGAAAGCGGAGCTTCTGGAGAGGGGAGGCTTCAGCAGAAAGACTCTCTAAGCGAGAGGAGGCCTACGACGCTCTCCCTAGGAAGCTCTTCAGAGTGGAGGCCTCAGGTAAAACCCTCTAGGTGAGGGGAGGCCTGACTACACTCAACGCTCAAGAAAGGCAGATACTCACAGTCAGAGCCAATAATGAAAAATTCTCATTTATCATCTAGCTCTGTGTAGTGGAGGCTCCGAGACTACATCTCTAAGGAGAGAAGCCTACAACACTAGTTTTTGGTGAGTGGAAGACTGCACACCCCCAAAAAATAGTCAGCGAGGCACTCATGGGCCTGCCAGCTGCTATAACTGTGAGAGTGAAGGTCTCAGTACTGTTGGCTGTGACAGAGGGAGACCTATTACACTGTGCTATCACTTAGCTTGTATTAACCCGGGTGATAGCAGAACCCGGAAGCGGAGCTTTCAGTGAGGGAGGCTTTAAGCTCTCGAACATAACAAGCCTGACGACGCTCAACTGAGGAAGCTCTATCGAGTGGAGGCCTTGGAATACACGCCCTCTCATAGAAGGGAGGCCTACTTTGTTTTACACTCAACGCTTGTAGTGACAGGTCCACGGAAAGAGTTCACAAGCTGCCTTAACCTTGTGTTCTCCCGGCCTGTATTTCTGGGAAGTGGAGGCTTAACAGAAACACCTCACGTAGAGGGAGCCTAGCAACACTCGACCCAGTAAAAAGCTCTCATGAATGGAGGTCTAAAAATGACCTGGCTACATTCAGCGCTAAGAAGTATTATCTTTATGTCTCTCTTCACAGAGGACTTCGCAGAGAGGAGGCCTCCTAGGCCTGCTACACTCAATTCTACTTCAAAGCGGGGCTTTTTAAAGAGAGCGGAGGCTCCAGTAAAACACCTCTCTCTCAGAGAGGGAGCCTTGACAACGCTCTATTCACCCTAACACACAAACTCCCAAGAGTGGAGGTCTCACATATGTGTATATGAAAATACACAGGGAAGGTACCTGACCACACTCATGCAAAAAGAGTATTACTCTTAGCAGGGTTTGAGTGAGCGGAGGCTTCGGCAGAGCGATACTCCGCCTGAAGCAGCTTAACAACGCTCAAGAGGGTTATTCTCGTATGTATATGTATGTTGGATCATGTCTATACCAAGCTCACTCTAGCGGAGGTTTCAAAACCTGACAACGCTTAACCCACGAGGGGGTTTCTACGAGTGGAGGTCTCTACACACTGTTTTCTTTTATAAAACGAGGGGAGACCTGGCTACACTCGGCACTTGGTGGCAGTAGAACTCAAGAGGAGCTCGAAACTGCAATAGTAATCACCCAAGCGGAGCTGGTAGACAAAGGAAAACATACACATACACGCTTGAATATTTTATTAAAGTGTCTTTACTGTTCACATACCGGGCCAACAGACGGAGCCTCAGTCTCATCGTTGGCCCAGCCCCGGAGTCAAGGGGAAAAGGGAGGGGCAGGTAGCCCCACACTGGCCTCGTCTCTGGCCCTTGGGCCAGGACGGGCCTGGTTTCCCCCCCCCGGTGTTTAGGTGGAGGCGTGGACCGGCAAGGGATGCAAACCCCCGGGGGTCGGTCCAGATCTTTCAGCAGATCAGCCTGGTGCGCCTCTGCAACACTGCCATCGTGTGCAGAGGAGCACCGGCCACTGCCGCATATGCTTTGGAGCCTTCAGGGTCGATGTCCCTCGCTCTGAGAGATAGTTCGCAACCGTCAGCGAGAGACATCGTCACATATCCGCGCCCGTGCATTCCCTCGACATCAGCATGATTCACATGCCGATGCCTGTGAATGCGGGCTGAATATGGCCTGTCCCATTCCCTCTCGATCTCTTAAGCAGATCAGGAAGGAATGGGAGGCTCACAGGAGTTGGCTTTGTCATGGCCCGGAAGAAGCCGCTCGTCTAGTCTGCCGAGAGCGGCCTCTTCCCTCGCGGGCTTCCACTGTAGATACAAGCGGGCAGCCGCGCGGTCCATAACAGACATCAACTCTTCATATGCGGGGCAGAGAGGCTGCATGGGCTCAAACGAGCTCATATTTGTTCCATTTCAACCTCCTGCTCGCCCTGGCTTGAAGCCAAAAGAGCACTCGCTGCAGAACCGGAGGATGTGAGAGACAACACATCATCCGCTAGCAGCGCATTCTCGTCTCCGGCTGACGTGCGCGAGCGATTGAACGCTCTCTCAAACTCGTCAGCCAGCTCCACCCGTGAGCCCCGCAATCTCGGCCGCCGAGCAGCCTCAGCTGTGGCGGGACCGGAGCAGCGTGGGGCAGATGGATGGCCCGATTCCCTCGAGAAAAGGGCCAGACGAGAATGGAGTTTCTTCAAAGTGAAACTCTCACAATGAACGCGCTCCGCTCTTCTAGAGCCGAGCGCGCGTGCTCTTACACCTAAACACACCAAACAAAAGGTCGTGTGCGTCATCAAGTGTCAGATTTCTCTGACACGGATCCGCACACTTCCTAAACAGTTTTCTTTCTCTAGGCATCGCTGTACTCACTCGTTTAGAACAGAGGACTCTGAAGACAAAAAGATGGTGTTGTGCTCTCAGGCACCTGCTTTTATACTAGCAGGCGCCTGTTGATGATGTCACAGGCTGGCGCCGGACAGTGTCAAGTTCACTGTCGTTGTTCTATAGCTTGTTTCAGAACCGGTCATGCTGAAGGCAGTTCCCAAAGTGTCCTGAACCAGGACGCAGCGTAGAGTTCCCTCCGGAAGGGAACTCCCATCTCATTTTCTGCTCCAACTTCAAAATCGTCCTACATCGCTACAGAATTATTGACCCAGTGTTTACAAAGTCAATGTGCAAAGGTCAAACACCCTTTACAAAAAGAGGTAAAACAGAGATGTAGAACAATTTTGAAGTTGAAGGAGAACATGAGACGGGAGTTTGTCGACATACCCTAACTGTATTAAACCGGAGTGCACAGAGTATGCATGTGCATCGCAGAGCTAGACAAGCATTGGAGGTTAAAAAGTATATAAATTGTAATTTTTTACAAAAAAACTGATCGTTTCACTAGATAAGACTTGTATTCCTTGGCTGGGATTGTGTAGAGCCATTTGAAGCTACACTGAAACTGCATTTTTAACCTTCAATCAGTCATTGAAGTCCACTATATGGAGAAAAATCCTGGAATGTTTTACTCAAAAAACGTAATTTCTTTGCGGCTGAAGAAAGGAATCATGAACATCTTGGATGACATTGGGGTGAGTAAATTATTAGGAGATTTTTATTTTGCAAGTGGGGTAATTTTTTAAGGGCATCTTTAGACTTATATTGTTTGCTTTGTTCTAAAACGACTTGTTTGTTACAATGTTGCATTTTCTTCTTGGTTCAAACCATTTTTACAAGGCAGTATTTGAGCCTACTTGTTCGTGTCATCCACTAAGATGGATCCGCAAATTTGATCTGCTCTAACTGGGTCATTCCAAGTCAAATTTTGGATTTTGTCAACATTTTTCTAAAAAAGGACAGACATATATAGTGAAAGCCAACATATTAAATGTCATGGACGTATATACTGAGTAATCCACTATTATGTAGATCTTCTGAGCCAAATTACAGGGGGGTAAAATGACTTCAGAAAGATGGCAGCACCATTATGTTATTCTTACATGGAGATTGGTTAGTCTATTAGTAAAATCGGTTGACTTTAGCAATCTTTGTTGCAGTATATGTCAGTGGTGTCCACTGAAAAAATTGGAAAAAGCACTTTTAAAAAAAAAAGTCCAAAGTTTGCATGACTGTAACTTAAAAAGCAATAAATATATCGTAATGACCTTTTAGATTTTGCGTCTTAACAAACTTTACTTTTGGCATCTTTATTTTTAAGGCCATATATGGTTCAATTTCAGAGATATTGGAATTTCAATATGGCTCCAGGAGTAAATTGAAGACCCTAAAATGTCAATCAAAAAAAAATCATAAATCTGCTTAACTCTACTCAACAGCTCCCACAGTATGATTTACAATCATGAATCTGTGCAAAATCAACAAAACAGCATAAAATAAGTCTTCTTACATGGGAACAGAGACCTACATCCGTGCCATTCTTTAAGATTCTCCTACACAGTCAAAATCGTCAAATGAGTTATTTAATGACCAAAATATTGTACAATATCTAATTAAACTGCTCACAGTTTGTGCTTTAAGATCAAAACACATTTATTAGTATCCTTGGTCTCTACACTTTTAGAAAGTGTAATTAAGGCAACAACACCTCCCACGTCTAGACATTTTTCACATTGTTCCAAATTTAGAAGCCAGTTATGAAAACATTTGTACCCTGAGAGGGTTCCGAAACACTTGGACTTGAAGAGAATGAGTTTGTCTATGTATCTACCAATTCTTGTAAAGTTAGCAATTATAGTTTTTCAGAGATAATACTCTAAACATAGCCTCAGATGCAATCTTAAGGAAATGGCTTATAGTTCTCAGGCTTTAAACTGGGACACGAGAAAGCATTTTAGCATCAGCTTTACAGTTCACACTACCTTACATGCAATGCAGCCCTGAACCATTACATTTAGTTTAATCCAAACATGTTATTTGAAATCACTGTACGCTGCATAACAACAGCATGTAATTATTATTTACCTCTGAGATTCAGTAATATGAAATATGCACTGTGCATAGGAAAGTGTCTTGTGTTCATTTTCGAGTTTACGGATGTCACGTTCTGACACTGCTCTTAAATAATTTAGCTGGGAATGTGCTATATTTCTGGAGTGGGGAGGGGAATACATGAATCTCTTCATTCTAATGGATTTTGCTCTCCAAAGACTCCAAAGAACATGATTTATGCTTTTATGGGCTTCTCGGCCACTTAACATGACAACTGTGTCATGCCAATCAAAGAAGGAAAAAAACAATGAAAGAAAGAAGTAAATACCCATAACTGGCCAATCAAATGACAGTTGCATCCCAAGGCTTTCAAGATGCATTAAAGCAAAGAAAATTAAATCAACTGTGTACATTAGATTATTAAGTGATCTAGTACTCTCAAACTCAAGAGATCTAATTGTACTGTCACAAATGGCACACTTGTGGTCTTGCAATACCCAAAAGTCCAAAAAAAGACATCCATGTCCCATTTATCATTGTCTTACGAGTGACACTTTTTTAGTCGCTACTGTACGTGTCCTAATGGAGCACTGCCAAAGTGTAGACTAAGTGTAGAGCTTATTGTGCCATTTGGGACAGAGTTTTTCATGCCTGTAAAACATAGTATCATAAATGACAGTAACCGTTATTGAAGTGGACATAATTATCCGTCGTTGTAGATTCATCCATCATTATAATGACATCACCATAGGAGCTGTTAACAAAAAGGAATGTGAGCTAGACTTTCCCAAATTAAAAAAATAGGACCTAGATAATTTACTTTCTAGATTAATAATTTAAATATAGAGTTAATTTAGGAGCACTTTATTTTACAATCCTGTTTTGTCTTTACATGTTTTTAACATTGATGTGCTTCACACAATATCCACCTTATTTAAATAAAGTTGCAATCAAAATTATTCTACCCCCCAGACACTGCAGTACTTTACAAATACAGGCTTTTCTGAAGATCCAGAACTTTATAAAAATTACATCTACAACAGTTTACTGGCATATAAAAAGTGATAATGTCAATATATAATCTAACATTTTTTATTACTTAGCCCATGCATGTGCTTAAAGGAACGCTCCGCTTTTTTTTTTTTTTTTTTTTTGGAAATAGGCTAATTCTCCAACTCCCCCCGAGTTAATAAATTGATTTTTACCGTTTTGAAATCCATTCAGCCGTTCTCCTGTTCTGGCGATATCACTTTTAGCATAGCTTAGCACAGATCATTGAATCCTATTAGACAAATAGCATCGCATTCAAAAATAACCAATACGTTTTGGTATTTGTCCTATTTAAAACTTGACTCTTCTGCAGTTATACTGTGTATTAAGACCGGCGGAAAATGTAAAGATGCGATTTTCTAGGCCGATAAGATTAGGAACGACACTCCAATTCCGGCGTAATAGTCAAGGAAATTTGCTGCCGTAACATGGCCGAAGCAGGTGCAGTAATATCACATATAAACTTATGTTCTCATAATACTCAAATATGTATTAATAAACTTTCTCCAATAGTGTACTAATTCCTTCATTTAATTGTTTTCACAAAATGTTGTTCTCTGCAGCAAAATGTCTTGCAGCACAGCAAAAAATGCTTTTCTTAATTTGATTTTTTTTTCTGGTTTACAGCCAGAATATCTAAAAATTCTTAAATCAAGAAGGAATTTCTAGATGAGTAAAAATTATTGTCTTGTTTTTAGAAAAAAGTCAAAATTAAGTATGTTTTTGCTTGAAACAAGCAAAATTATCTGCCAATGGGGTAAGAAAAATAATCTTGTTTTCTGTTTGAAATAAGATATTTTTTCATACCCCATTGGCAATAAGAAAATAATTTTTACTAGTCTAGAACAAGACAAAACAAGACAAAATATCTAAGTAAGAAAAGCATTTTTTGCAGTGAGGTCAAGGGGGTTGAATAATTTGGATTGCAACTATAAGTACTTAGTATATCTGTACTTTTATTTAATTGCAATAACTAGGTACTACAACTACAGCAACTGATCATGATCATCACAATGCATTCTGGGATTGCCTTCTGTGAAGTATCTATGCTATGCCACCTTAGAACGAGGCATTTTATAAGAAAGTATAATTTTATTTTATTTATGTAGAAATGATGTCTTAAAATACTGTGTAGGTAGGCAGCTGACATTTGACTCATTACAAGCTCACTAACAGCTCCATTCTCAGTCCTAGTTTTATTTATGCAGAGTAGAGACATAAATATGTCTCTCTCTCTCTCTCTCTCTCTATATATATATATATATATATATATAGAGAGAGAGAGAGAGAGAGAGAGAGAGAGAGAGAGAGAGAGAGAGATGTCTAAAGCTAAAACTGTGCTTTCCTTCTTCCTGTGTGCATGTGCTGCAGAATTAAATGTGTGAGGGCTGAACTCCAGCCGGGTGTAAAAGAGAGGAGGCTGGTGTTGATCCACAACAGAAAAGTCATCTATAATCTATACAAATAAAATGCATCAGTGCTCTATGCTGCAAACGTCTTTAAAGTTAGATCATGAGGATGGAAACTGAAGTGAAACAAGAAATATGACTGAACAATAAAAGCTGAAAAAAAATCTTTTATAAATTCACACATTTTTCAGAAATAAGCTTTACCGTTGCTTTACACAAATGGAATAAAAATGGTATCCCATTAACTACGAATGTCCTACAAATACAAATGGCCAACAAAATGTCTGTCCTGTGATTTACAGAAAATATATCTTATTTTAAAGATGACTTTTTCCATGTTTAAGTGCTACAATCAGGCCCCAGGAGCATCTACCAACCAAGAAAACGTGAAAAAGAACAAGTAACTTTGTTTTGGTAAGCCTTTTTCTGCAAGTTTGTGAAAAAACAAGTGTTTTTACACATTGTGTCGCATAAACATAATAACCATGTCAGCATTTGCAATCATAGAGCGATAAACAACAAGCACTACTCTACACTGTTCAAAACTCGCGTTTGAATAGTCAGTACTGAATTCTGTAAATATGAAAACGTTCTTACAGGACGTCAGTCAGAAGCACAGACTGTCGTTGCAACATTGGAATTGCCCCACTTTATAGCCTTAACCCTTTTGTGTACAGCTGGCATTGTAAGCTGCTCTCCCAGGTTCAGGAAACAGTCCTCCGTGAAATGCGCAGTACCCACTCGAATATTTGCATTGTATTGTTCCGTAATAGTGTTGTAAATATAACTTAACCACTGATTTCTAGTTGTGTCCTCATTTGGAAGGCAAGTACTTTTGCAAATGAAACACACTGCATCTCCACAACATGGCGGCTGCAACACTACTACAGCCGGTAAAAAAAAATACGCCTTCTTTCTTTCCATATACATATGGGCGGTGTTATGCTAATCTACTCACCCCGTGACATAGACAAGCGGGGCGTGTTTGATCGAGCTGTTTTAGGAGGGTGTGGCTGAGTCTTAACTTTTATAATAAATATCTCTTTGGTTTTGAGACTTTAAGCTTTGAAACTTTACAGATCTTATCTATGCACAAACAGCTAGTAGCTCTCCAAAGAGAAAGAAAAACAAGAAACCCCATCATATGACCCCTTTAACATAAACTTGTGTGTATTTGACTGTTTAAGCGCAATAAGACAAGAAAGACTTTCTGTGTGCTTTGGACATGTGCGCTCAAAAAAAACTTATATCAGAAGTTTAAACTAATATAACTTTAAAACACACAATTTCATCATGTTAGACATGATAATCAAAACCAAACAGATGTTTTTTGGCACAGTATCTGAGGTGTATTCAAACCAGGAAAGTCCGCTAGTTTACTTGCTTTGGTACAGACCAAGTACATTGTTATTATTTTTGTTGTTGTTGTTGTTGTCGGTGTAGTTTGGTTTCACACTACCCTTTTTTGCAAGTGAATCAGAAATTGTAAACAAAACCACACGT
The DNA here is from genome assembly GCF_049309525.1 of Garra rufa. Taxonomy (NCBI): domain Eukaryota; kingdom Metazoa; phylum Chordata; class Actinopteri; order Cypriniformes; family Cyprinidae; genus Garra; species Garra rufa. The sequence goes on along the minus strand of NC_133372.1, from coordinate 3,908,450 downwards.
GTGCCCATTCAACAGTACCAGATTTCATTCGGTTGTTTGGTCCGCATACAAGTGCGATTGCTGTATTCACATTTGGCCAAAAGAATACACCCTGCTGTAAAGGCACAGTCCTATTCTGGAAAAGGGGGCGCAGAGCAGCAGCTCACTGGCATTTAAAGAGACATGCATGAAAAAAAAAAACATGTTTCTGCTTTACTCAAAACAGGCATTTTCAAAATGATAATAATCAATGATTTTTGGGGTATTTTGAGCTAAAACTTCACAGACACATGCTAGGGACATCTGCAACTTTTATTACATATTGTAATAAAATTATTACATATTTTTTATACAAAAAAATCACAAACCAACATTTTGTCTCAACTAACTAGCTCCTATAGTGGCATCTTAAATTAAATTATTTTATTTTATTTAATACACTTACAGTACATGTCAAAAGTTTGAAAACATCAATTTTAATTTGTTTTAATGAAGTCTCACCAAGGCTGCATTTATGTGCTCAAAAATACAGTAAAAAGACAAATACTGTAAATATTACAATTTAAAAATTATGTTTTCTATTCTAATCAGTATATTTATGAAGAATCGTGTGACACTGAAGACTGGAGAAATAATGCTGAAAAATCAGCTTTGCATCACAGGAACAAATTGCTATTTTAAATGTATTCAAATAGTAAATAGTCATTTCAAATTATAATACTATTTCACAATATTACTGTTTTTACTGTATTTTTGATCAAATAAATACAGCCTTGGTGAGCAGAAGAGACTTTTATTAAAAACTTTCATTAAAAACATTTAAAAGTAATACAACTAAAAAAAAGTAATAATAATAATAATAATAATAATAATAATAATAATAATAATAAAGTAATTTTTAAAAGCAATAAAAAAATAATAAAACTATTAACTATTATTTTACTGACTAAAAACTACACTGGAATGCAGATTATATACAACACTGTAAAAAGTCAAACAAAATAAAATAAAATAGAACCAGTTTTGTATTTCTAACCCTAATGACAACATTTATGGTTTACTAATAAAACAAACGTTTTGACTAAAAACTATAAGAAATTACATATAACACTAACAAAAAAAAAAAAAAGTAACAAATAAACAAACAAAACAAAATAAAATAAAATGAAATAAGATATTTTACGGACTAAAATCTACATAGAAAAATGAAAAGACTCTAAAATCTGCATATTTCTGAAGGATCGTGTGATACTGAAGAATGGAGTAATGGTGCTGAAAATTCAGCTTTGCATCATAGGAATAAGTTGCATTTTAAAATATATTAAAATAGTAAATAGTTACTTCAAATTATAATAATATTTCACTATTTTATTTCATTACAAACATTTAAAAGTTTACCTGCATTTGGACTAAATAAATTAAAACAACTCATTGACTTAAGATGGACAAATTTTTCCGAAGGTCACTCACTCCAGTTGGACATAAAGCAAACATTCACCCAGAATTCTCAACAACATAGATTTTAATTTCCGAAATAATTAAAAATAGCTGTCAGTTTTACATTCAGCCCAGCCTGGTGTAATAAGATCACACAGATGTGTGTTTATCAGTCATTTGTCATTTGCAAAACATCTTGTTGACTTCCCAGAAACGCATTTGTCGCATTTCTCCGAAACTGCATGCGCCTCCAAAGACGACATAAATCTCAAAGTACATTCTTCCCAGTTACCGCTAATTATCAAGAAGGAATGTCATTAGAAAACTGTATTAGGAAGTGTATGGTGTTTCCTGCGAGGCACTAATTAGAGACATCTTCAGCATTCTCTACGGAAACGAACAGCAGGTCCCAGAAACATTGATATTCTGTTTGTACGCCGCTGAACTGTTGACCCTCTGCTCTCAAACACACACACACTGAACTGAATACATCTATCCAGATGAATATTGGGTTATTATTTTGAAGGAGTCCAAATGTTAATCTCATTAGAACCTTAATCAAATCAAAACAAAAACACATATTAACGACATCAAAGAGAACAAACATGCATAATTAGTGTTATTACTGTTGGAGTGGAGACAATTAGAAAGAGAAGAATGAGCGATTATTTGTATACAGAAATGATGCAGTAATTGCATGTCTGTGATATCCTCCTCCTGTGCATGTTCTCCCATAAACAAAAAAGCACTATTAAATGTAATATATAACCCGTGCTTGACTTTGACATTGATTGCTAAATTAATTGCGGAGTAATGGAGCTGGGCAGTAAGATGGTAGAAAAAGACTTAAACTCTGTCATTTTAAGTCTCTATTTTGCAGCAGCTGTTGTATGTTTCAGTAAAGCTATATGCCCAGGTCATGGGTTCAATTCGATTTTTCATGAAGCAGAATCAGTACTTTTGACCGATTTAGTGAGTGAATCATTCGATTCAAACTCATTACTGATTTCATTCGTGTTTTTAACAAATGCACTGTATTTATATTGTTATTTTAAGATATAAAATTTTCCTTGACATTTACATTTGATTACATTTACAGTTGAATCAACTTAAAATAATGTGTTACCTGGCTGCCTTATAATTTTAAGTTCGGTCAACTCAAAAAAGTTTAGTCAACTTAAAATGTTAAGTTAACTTAGATATTTGAATTGATTCAACTTATTATTTTTTTGGCTTTTACAGTGTAATTCATTTCCTACTAATTTAATACTAATTTTTTTTTTTTTTTTTTTTTTTACACACAATTACTTTATTCCAACTAAGTCAGTATCATTTGGCCAACACATTTTAGTTTGATTATTTCAAATTAAAGTAGTAGTAGTTGTTGTTGTTTTAAATGAACTTTATTAGGTTTGTCAAGCTAAATCGTCCTACTTCAGACCAACCCAATTTAATAAACTTACTAAGGTTTTTTTTTTAATTTTATTTATGTGTTTATTTTATTTATTTATTTTTATAAAATTTTAATTGATTCTAGGGGTGGCCGATATCTCGATATTTAAAATATATCGAGATATTTTTTAAACTCCATATGAATTTTGACATATCGTATGTATCGATATAATGTTTATATTTAATTTTCGCCACTTTGCTTGTTTGCCCTCTCTGTGCTGTGCTCGCCCCCGCCTCCTTGCTTTTGTTCCCCCTCCCCTCGCCTGTCGTCTCACACCATTGCTGCGTCCCAATTCGCCTACTTATACTATGCCCTAAAAGTATGTACTCTTTTTGTGAAGAAAAAGTACATACTTTTGAGTGTGTAGCAGAATAGTAGGCAAGCTTTGGGACATACTACTTCGTCCTAACTGCTTCTTTAACGGACGCTCTGTTGCTTAGTTACCTGAATCCTGCCTTAAACTGCCCTGTCAATCATCACAGTTAACATTATCTACATTTCCTTTAATTTAATTTCCTACCGTATTAGAAAGAAATGAAGAGGCAAATAACAAACAAACAAATAACAAACAAACAAATAAAATCATAAAATAAAAGAACTAGTTAGAAAAGAAAATTACACACAATGTCAAAAAAATAAATAAAAATAAAATTATTTCCAACCCTAATGACAATGTTTATGGTTTTCTAACAAACTAATAAATCTATACCAAAAACCAAAAACTATATAAGACAGAAACTTAATGCGGTTACAATAAAACAAAACAAAAGCAACAAAAACATGGAACCAGTTGTAGATTTCTAACCCTAATAGGAACATTTATGGTTTCTAATAAACTAATTTAACTATTGAAGGGAACACTGGATGAAATTTTCACATTTTTAGAGTTTTTTTTTTTTTTTTTGCATTTAGTTTCTGACATGTCTGCCAGTTCATTAAGTGCTGTCTGAGTGTGAAACTGTGTCATCCAGCAAGCTTTTTCAATTTGCAGAATAATTACTTTAAAAAAGAACATAAAAAAACAGCAAGGAACAAGTTCAAGTTTTCTAACCCTCATGACAACATTTGAGCTTTTACACAAATGTAATTAAATACAACCTGACAAAATGTTGAACTAATTTGCAGCTATGATTGCACTTCATTTGCAGATAAAATTATCATATAGTTATATAATACTGCAAGATTTGTTTTCAGCAGAGCTTCTCAGTTTGTGTATTTGAAGTTTACCTCATGCTGAGAAGACATAAGTCACAAACGCCTGTGAATCATACACACGCTCCACTTATCTTCTGCTCACCGTTATAATAGCTCTACAGCAGAAAACAGCAACTGAAATACAAATACAGCCTGATTCAATTTCAGGTCAAGAAGATGCAACACATTACGTTCATTTTACAAAATAAGGTCAGCAAGATTTTACTTGAGTGCTGTGATTTTCAATTTCTAATATTTTTTACTAAGAGAAGGTCAACATGAAGGTGAATAATCTCATCTCATTTCATTTCCTAAACATAATCAAAAGCAATGCAAAGCCAGTAAACAGGCTCCAGACCTCCGAATAAAGGAAAAGCGGGTTTGGGGTTTTAGTGTCGGCCCAGCCGTCTCTCTGACCTCTCCCTCAAGACTCCCGGATACTGCGACTTCCATTTCCATTCTAATGAGAGCGGCCGGTGGAGACCAGCCACGGATCCAGAAAGAGGCCTGTGGATGCAATTCAATTCCACACAGTTGGTTATTAGTCTCAAAGGCACAGCAGATGTGAACGTCCCAACAACACACAACTACATCTGCATTTCTGTAGAACAGCAGGCAGACGAATAACCACAGCAGATACAAAGATGTCCGAAATTTGCATCCTTACTTACTAGTGATGCTTAACAGTTGCATCAATTCTCTGCCTTTTAATTCAGGGGAAAAAATAGACCAACTTCAATCAATCACATTTATACAGTCACATGCATGACAGCCTTACAAAAAATCCAATACTTAAATAAATTTAAATCTTAAAGCTTAGAAAATTGCCTTGCCAACCAATTATATTCGAAAAACTTAAGCACTAAAATTGAGTTGAAATTAAAATAAAAGCTAAATGCAAATATTTTTTTAAATGACATAAGCACATACTGATGCTTCAAATTAAAATGAAAACTCAAATTCTAATTAAAAACTAAATTAAATATTAAATTAAAAACTTTAAAACAACAAAAAATAGAAATCTTGCCACGACAACGAGCTAAAATTTTCTAAAAGAAAAAAAATTAAAGAATAAAAAACAAATTAAAACTCAAATTTTAAAAAACAAAAAAAGAAATGTTGTCAACTAACATTTTCTAAAAAAAATTACAAAAACTAAAAAACATTTAAAAAAAATAAAATTAAAACTCAAATTGTAAAAAAATAAAAATAAAACAAAATTAAAAAGTAAATAAAAAAATTGAAATCTTGCCTTGACAACGAGCTATAATTTTCTAAAAGAAAAAAATAAATAAATGAAAACTCAAATTTAAAAAAAATAAACAAAACAAAATATTAAATGAAAAACTTAAAACCAAAAAAATAGAAATGCTGTCAACTAACATTTAAAAAAATAAATAAATACAAATACAAAAAAAATTACAATAAAAACTCAAATTGTAAAAAAATTTAAATAAATAAATAAAATATTAAATGAAAAACCTTAAAACAAAAAAGAAATAGAAACCTTGCCTTGACAACAAGCTAAAATTAAAAATAAATTAAAAATCAAATTGTAAATAATAAAATAAAACAAAATAAAATATTAAATAAAAAAACTTGCCTTGACCACTATTTTCTAGATTTTCTAAAAAAAAAAAAAAAACACGCTAACATAAGTTAAACTGAAATTGAAATAACAGCCAAATACTAATATTAGAAAACATTAAATGACAACAGTACATGCTGAAACTTAAAATTAACATGACAACTCATATTCTAAATAAATCAAATGAAACAAGTTATATTTTTAATGAAAAAACTTGACAACTAACTAAAACTTGACATCTACCTAAAATAAAAACACTAAAATTAGTAAAACTAAAATTTATACAATTTATACAAAATTTATATTTTACAAATATTAGAAAAAGGTTAATGACAAAAGCACATACTAAAACTTAAAATTAAAATGAAAACTCCAATTGTAAAAATAAAATACCTAAAACAAAACATTAAAAACATTTCCTTGCCAACTAACTATGAATATTTGTTATATATGTAAATAATGTCTGGATGATAAATCACAGCTAGAAATGCCATGTTGTATTTAATTAAAGAAGTTCTGAAATCCACTCAAACATTGAATAAACCGCAAATGAGTGAAATGAGTCGTCATCACTGCAGCAAACATGATACACCTAGACCTGAATTCCCAACATGTGCTCAACATATGCAGAAGTCATGAATAGTAAACATCATCCAGCCTAAAACTGAGTGGATGGCAGCTTGAATAATATCTTCAACTGCTGGGTATCCAGTGAAGCACCTGACAGGAAAGAGCTGCAGTGGATTGACAGCTGCCGGGTGGCAACAGCGGCACAAATGATCTTATTTCAGATACGTGCCGCAGCCAACACTACTGTAGACTGACTCACGGCTCTCCGCCGCACTACCAGACACATGTGAATCTTATATGATTGACTATGCAGGGGGAACACAAGACAAGGAGGAGCAAAGCGGCATACAGATACCTAGGGAAAATCATTGTGTCTCAAAATGCAATAACTTTTGCATAATATTAAGTTTAGCAGTGCACAGCTACTGGCTTTTAATGGCTTAACTATTACTTAACTATTGAACTAAGAGAGTTATTTACTTAATTCCTGAATGAATTAGCCATTTGAATGAATCAAATGAATGAATGAATGAATGACTCAATTACTTTTTTTTGGAACAAAATATATTTGAAATAATGTATGTAACCAAACTGTCCCATTCAGTCGACCAAAAAAAAAAAAGAAAAAAAAAAAAAAAAATTATAAATAAATAAATAAATAAATAAATAAATAAATAAATATATATATATATATATATATATATATATATATATATATACACACACACACACACACATACATATATATATATATATATATATACACATACATACACACATAAACATTATATATAATTATAATAATATTATATTATATTTTATTATTATATATAATCTTTTACTAGAGTTTATTTACCAGAAAAATGTACATACACAACACAATATTCCTAAAAAAAAGGGAAAAAAATTGTGAATAAAATAAATTAAAAAAAAAAAAATTGAGAAAAAAATTTCACAGGGACTTAAACTTTTAAGAAACTGCTGTTAAATTGTTTACGTTTCATGATTTCAATTAATTAGGCATGCTTTTTAATTAATACAATTTAAATAAGTTATTTAGAAACAAACAGAATCCAGAAAAACTAAAACGGAAACTAATTAAAATTATTAAAACATTATTCTGAAAGAATATTTAGCAGAAAAAAAATATTGACCATAATTTATTTACCAGAACAATGTAAATACACATACACATACTTTTTCATTTTTTTTAATAAAATGAATTATTTAGATTTTATTTAGATTAGCTTTTGATTATAACAATTAAATGAAACCATTAAAAATGGAATCTAGAAAATGCATGGAAAAAACTGAATTTGGTCAAATTAAAAATAAAATGTATTTTATATGGCCTTTAAAATTAATTATTGTTAAACTTTTAATAAATTGCTGTTAACTTGTGTAAGTTTCATGATTTTAATTAATCAGACATGTTTTATTGATTAATACAATTTAATTAAGCCAATAAAACAGAGTCTAGAAAAATTAAAACAGAAAAAAAAAAAAACAGAATCCAAATTTTTTTTTTGAAAAAATAAAATGGATTTTGGGAGAAAATAAAACGGATTTCATAGGGCCCCAATATATACAGACACACTGAGACATTTCTTTTATGTTCGACAAAAGACAAAAACTTTTATGCAATATTTGGAAGATTTTTTTTGTGAAAATTACATATTTCCATTATTTGCTATTTTAATTTGCGCAGTTTGAAGGGTAATGGCAAGCTATTTTGCGATATTACTATCCCTTTAACACCCATTACAATCCATTATTTCCATGTGTTATTAATGCAATTGTAATTGCAATATAAATGCATTCATGCCACCGCTGGGCTGCAATAATTGATCTGTAAACATCTAAAAACCAATTTAGATGCAGCTTGGCTGTTGTAATCATGGCTGTTGTAGCCTAAAAGTTTGTGTAATACTACAGTATGTTGAATCAAATGATATACAAATAAAATATTTCTTTAAAGACCTACTAATGCTAATTTTTTATTAAAATGACTGATTTTGCTAGAGATGACCCTCACTGCTGCCTAAATATGGTTTTGGACCATTAAAATCTTGAATGTTTCTCAAAAACTTTCATTTCACTTCCGCTGATAAAAAAAAAAGTCATATACATCTTGCATGGCCTGGGGGTGAGAAAATAATCAGAAAGTTTTCATTTTCGGAAGAATTATTCTTTAAATAAAGCCTTTTGCAGATAAGTCAGCAAGTCAAAAGACTTTCCACAGGTCGATATTTTACCACATCTACAACAAAAGTTGCATCTGATACCTGTTCTTTGGCGTATCCTTTGATAGAGCGGTGAAAGCTCGACACAAACTTCAAAGCTGCTCTTTGAAAACTGCAGTGATGACGTCAAACTGACTCAGCGTCTCGAAACGCGTCTGCCCTGTCAAAGACCAGAGTACCATTATCTTCAGAAAAGAGACATGTCTGTGGCCCATTTTTGCCCGTTTCTCTTGACGCCTACAGCGGATGCCGTAACCGTTTTAAATATTGCATAATAAAACTCAAAAAGCGAATAAGTGCCCTGTCACATCTACTCAGATGTTTGCCTGGAACAGAAAGCCTACAGTCCTCTCTTAAATTAAGTATTTTTGTGTGACTTACAATCGCATGGACTTAATTTGCACATGTTTGTGAAGTTCACAAGACAATTTGGTTGTTATCTTACATATCAAAATGGAAAAACATTAAATTTGTCATGACTATTCAGACAAAACATTTCCAAATAAACAAACTTTAATCTGATTTCAAACCATATGAACCATATGCGACCCTGGACCACGAAACCAATCACATGCATCAATATTTGGCCGAGATACAACTATTTGAAAATGTGGAATCTAAGGGCGCAAAAAAATCTAAATATTGAGAAAATCACTTTTAAAGTTGTTCAAAAATTAAGTTTTGATATATTTACAGTAGGAAATGTACAAATTATTTTCATGGAACATGATCTTGCGACCCCGGCGTCCCCTTCGACCCCAATATCCTACTGACTTTTGACATAAAAGAAAAAAATCTTGACCCATACAATGTATTTTTGGCTATTGCTACAAATATACCCATGCTACTTAGGACTGGTTTTGTGGGACAGGGTCACATTTGGTTGTTATTTTACAAACTTGAAATTTGACCTGACCATTCAGACAAAACACTTCCAAATGAACACATTTTAATCTATGAGCAAACCATATATGAATTTCAAACCATATATGAATTTATGCATTTGACAAAAGATTATTTTGAATATTTTTTAACTTAAATTAAGCCCCTCAAATATCGAAGCCAAATTTTGATTTTTTTTTGCAATATATTAAATTTCAGAACTACAAGACAACACAGAATTGCAAAATATAAACTCAGAATTTTGACTTTATTGCAATTGTGAGTTTACATTTTACAATTTACATCAGTTTTTGTTTCTGCTATGAATTACAAAATAAAAATAGGTTATTGTGACCTATTTAACAATTCTTCAGTTTTTTTTTTAATTGTGCATTTATATCTCACAACTGAGACTTATTATTAGTTATATAAACTCACAATTTTGAGAAATAAAGTCAGAATTGCATGATATAAACTCGCAATTATGAGTTATAAAGTCAGAATTCTGAGATATAAACTTGAAATTCTGATAAATAAAATTAGAATTGCATGATATAAATTAATTTTTTATTCCCCTGGCAAAAAAGAAGCTTTCATACTCATATTTAGTTTTATTTTATGAATCTAGTATTTGTTTTATTTTATGTATTATCATAATTATAATTTATTTTTGTTTTGATTTAAGAATTGTGAGATATAAATTCACAATTGTGAGTTATAAAGTCAGAATTACTTATATTCTGTTTTGATTGAGCAACATTTCATTAGAGATCATTCTTTCCAATTTAGCTTTTTGTGTCATTTTGATTTTGTATTTTCAATTGCTTATTTACACGTGTAAAACTCTTTCAACTGCATTGGATTTGTCTGAAAGGTGCTTTATAAATCAAGTTTGATTGACGGATATACATTGGCTCACGTCACCAAATTATCAATAAAGTGGAAACGGCAAGGTTTGAAGGCACCAATGGGTGCCGTTGGTTTATTTCAGCAATGCTCAGCAGTGCGTTTTTCCATAGCTCCTCCAGCCGGTGCGGAAGATTAATATACATCCATAAACGCGCAACCTTTTTGTACAGACAGAGAGAAATCCCTGACACCTTCTATATTAGAGCACAATCCCTTTCATTTCTTCCCTCGGCTGTCGATGAGACCTTGAGATATGGCACAACAATCTTTAATAAAAAGCGAAATCTCGCCGGCTGACAGCTCGCAGACAGATCCCCCTCCCCAGGCTGATGAGCCGCTGATGGCATGTGAAGGAGACTCTCTCTCTGACAACCTCCCAATTAATGCTCTCCCAGCATCGTCCTCTGTCATTCCCACAGCACGCTGGCTATGACAGGACCACTGAAACACAATGCATGTGTGCTGCAGGAAGGTGGCTTCAAACAAAAACAGGAAATGACATTTTAATGCATTCTCTGCTCATTTGAGGAGATCAACGGAGAATGAACATTGATTGGGTGGTGCATCAGAGTTATACTGATACATTGTAAACAACACCTCATTTGCATAATATGCAGAAAACGTTTATGCAAAAGATTCTTTACCTAATTAGATTTTCTTTGAGTTGTTTTACTTTATCTGACACAATGGCAATTTTGTTTATTTTTGATCTATTATCTTCAGGGTTTGAAATGAACACCCGCTAACCCTCCAAATGCGAGTAAAAATCAGCTGTTATGCTGTCAAATCACTAACCAATTTGGATAGTTAGATTTTGTGTATGTTCACTCTTTCATTTATTGGGGAAGTTCATGCAAGCCAAATCTGCACAGGTTTAGCGCAAACACTAAACTCGTGAGACATCATGACATTATGGAGTATATTGCAAAAACAAAACTAAACACTCCTACAGAAATGCACGCATTCATGGCTATGTGATGAAGTCTGGTTAGACCAATTTAGTGCGTGTGCGCATTTAGAGTGCGTTCTTTCACTGCATGAATCAGTCATCATTAATATGCATTAACAATGATCACTTAATTCAAGATATGGGGCAGAAAATGTATATATTTATATCATTTCATATAGCTATAATCTCACACAAAGAGTGCAGTTTTTTCTTTAAAGGGGTGATCAGATGCCCATTTTCCACAAGTTCATATGATTCTTTAGGGTCTTAATGAAAAGTCTCTAATATACTTTGGTTAAAAATTCTCAATAGCAGTGTAAAAAAACACCCTTTTACCTTGTCAAAATCAGCTCTGCAAAATATCAGCTCATTTTATCGCATTGGCCCTTTAAATGCAAATGAGCTCTGCTCGCTCCACCCCTCTCTGCTGAGGGATTACGAGCTGTAATGTTTACTTTAGACGCCTTAGCCTCGTTTATCGGCGAAACTTGCCAACAAGCACATTATTAAGAAAGGCCATTTGCAAAGATGCATAAAAAAACCCTTCTACTCACTTCTGCTGTGGGTGAAGCTGCATCACAAATGATTCACACGAACATAGATAGAATAATTTCAAATATCAGTATTCAACATTTTGTGTGTAAAATATCAAAACACAATATTTCTGCATTTGTAACTGCAGGTTAAAGCATTTTATGTCTCTCTGGGCTTCATTAAACAGTGTGTAAATACATCAATGGCACCTTAGATGCAACTTCTGCAAAGATGAATTTTGTTAATACTGATTTCATTTGTTTGGTAACAGCCTAAATGTATTATTATTATTATAACTGACTGAATAAATGATGCACACTTTTAAAAAATAATGGCTTTATAAAGGTAATCAATTTAAACTTATAGGAAAAGATTAATTTCTATCACTGCAGTGAACTGGCCACACAGAATATGAAAAATATCAAAAAATTCAGGGTTCAGTTGTCCACGCACAATAACACATTACGCATAATGTTGTCTAATTATCTTTATCAATAGCGCTATCGATAAAATCCCAGAAAATATTGAGATATTATTTTTTTGTCAATATCACACACTCCTAGTACTGATACCAAATGATTTGCAACGGTCGCTTTGTCACATCTGGGGCCTCATTTATAAAACTTTCTTACGCACTGATTTGATCTTAGAGTGTTCGTACGATCAAATCCACGTCAAAGTACAGATTTATAAAAACCGTCTTTGACGTGGAAAAGTACTTATCTCCACGTCAGATTCCAGCTTGGCGTACGACCGTTTCCTTGTGGCAATGCCTGGTATTGCAGATAGTTCAGCCTCACTATAATTTGATTTCTTGCGCTCCTTTTTACTTGCCATTGTCACAGAGTTTTTGCTTTAGGAATGAGCTCATTTCATATGTTAATTAATTAAGCAGGGGCGTTTCGACGGCGGAACATTCAGCTGCACACAATTCCACGATCATTTGTGATTTATAACCGAATGACTGGCGTTCGCATGGATTTCGTGGTACGTTCGTTTCTCTGAATCGCTCTTACGATCAAATCAGAAAAGTTCTTAGATAAAATCAAGGATGGTTTCTACGCAAGTCTTTATAAATGAGGCCCCTGGTGTAGACAGCCTCAAGCCGTTGGTTTATTTCAGTTTTTTTTTTTTTTGGCTAGTAGAAGTTATGAATGGCTGGTAACTTAAAAATTTAGTAGCCAAATTGGCTGGTGAGTGAAGAAGTTCATTTCAATACCTGATTAATCTCTAAAGCTGCATATTGCTGTCACAACCAATACTGATACTGATTAGTATGGAAGAAATTGTTCTCTCACAATTCTTACTTTTTTCCAAAAATTGCGTGATACAAACTCGCAATTTCAGATTTTTTTTTTTTTTTTTTCAGAATTGTGAGATATAAATTCACAATTGCAAGTTATAAAATATATATTTTATTTTTTTTGAGAAATAAAGTCATAATAGCATGATATAAACTTGCAATTCTGTGAACATATCAGTCAGTTCTCCTCAGAACTGGACTTCATAACTCGCAATTGCGAGTTTATATCCTACAATTCTGAGAAAAAAGTAAGAATTGTGAGATAAAATGTCCATAACTGATATGTAACGAAAGCTTGTTTCTGCCACTGAATGAAAAAATAAAATGGTAATTGCAACTTTTTATTTACAATTCTGACTTTTTTCCTCGGACATTCTTATAAATCAAGGTTCTTTATTGGCATTGATGGTTCCATAAAGATCTCTGAACATCCATGGAACCTTTTAAATGCAAAAAAAAGGTTCTTTGAAGTCAAAAAAGGTAAAAATGCTCTTCAAAATGTTTTTTTTAAAGAACTGTTTCAGAATCAGACACAAAGTCAGAATCTCTCAGTCTCGCAATTGTGATTTTATATCAAGCAATTCTGAGAAAAAAAGTCACAATAACCTTTTTTTTTTTTTTATTTCAGTAGCGGAAACGGGTTTCCATAGACATGCACTCATTTTTTTTAAACTGCTTTTTTAATGAATTATTTTATTGATTTACAGAAGTGCCCAGAGAAGTCACAGTTTACAGATATTTTTGAGGTATTTACAATAAGAAAATACTATTTCAGATTTACTACTTAAAAATTTTACATTTAATTCAATGTTACTTGCCATTTCTTTGTAACTGATGGTGAAAGACTAGAACTTTCTGAGTGAAATTGTTTCTACATCAGTTTTTATTCAGTACAATTCATTCCACACAATTTAGAAAAAAAAAAAAAAACTTAGAAATTGCCAATAAATTTCACAAACAATTACAAAGAGTCAGCAAGCAACACACTGAATTACATGTGACATTTTAGGGAAGAAAAGTAAATGGTAAATGGCATTTACAACTTCAAAAAAGGTAATGATGTGTAAACTAATTTAGTAAAAATTGCTTTACATTACCATGTACTGTTATGAAATAATAGAATATCTTCCTCATTCATTAACAGAATGATTTAAAAATGAACAATTTGGTTTCTTCCATTAAACATTTGGAATCTATTTGGGTTCGGTTGCAATTATTCGAAGCAAAACCTATATTGCTGTGGTGTTATTTTATTTGTTTTGGATTTGTAAGTCAGTCACACCATGACATTGTCTGTCAGGAGGTTTTTCTCCTCTAACCTGTCAGTTCCATGCAAGTGCTCATGTTTCACTGGATGCTTAAAGAAGAAAGAACAACACACAACACACGCCTGACATGTGAAGATTCACATCAAACTTTACACTTCTGCAGATGAGAGATTCTCTCTAGATATACGAATACTGAACTCCCCCTGCAGCTCTTACAGATGCTTGCATCACCCCATCTCAAGCGCTCATGGTGTTTCTAATTGTTTAAAACAAATAATTTATGACTGCCGGCATTATTGGCTTTTCAGGTCTCAGCACAGAAATCAATACGAAAAGCCTTTACTATCAATACAACAAACAACATGCACTCACAGCACACAAGACCTCAGGGTTGCATTTCCAGTGGAAACTGGAAGACTATGTGAGACTATATACTGTGCAGCAATAGAAAAATGTCAAATGGCATAGAATCTGAAATACCATTATATGGCAGCAGATATGCCATATGGTGGAACGTATGTGGATATACTTTCCAAAAAATGGGTTTTCGTTCGTTTAATCGGTGTAGAAACAATTTTGACTCAGAAATTGCTAGCAAATGATGACAAAATAAGTTGTAAATAAGTACAAAAATTGCAATCAAACATGAAATTCTGAAGTAGAAAGACCTTGGACAACAAAACCAGTCTTAAGTAGCTCTAGAATATATTTGTAGCAATAGCCAAAAATACATTGTATGGGTCAAAATTATCGATTTTTCTTTTATGCCAAAAATCATAAAAGATATTAAGTAAAGATCATATTCTATTAAGAGATTTTGTACATTTCCTATCGTAAATATATCCAGACTTAATTTTTGATTAGTAGTGTGCATTGCTAAGAACTTCATTTGGACAACATTAAAAGCGATTTTCTTAATATTTAGATTTTTTTTTTTTGTCTCAGATTCTAGATTTTCAAATAGTTGTATCTCGGCCAAATATTGTCCTATCATAACAAACCTTACATCAATGGAATACTTTATTCAGATTTCAGATTATGCATAAATCCTAATTTAAAAAAAAAATTACCCATACGACTGGTTTTGTGGTCCAGGGTCTTTTTTATCTGTTTTACTGGTGAAAGAAATAAGAGCAAAGTCAAAATATTACATGTTATGAATTCATATTTACTAAGTACTCTGCTGTTTTGTAGAGGAGGGTAAAAATGTCAATTTTCACCTGAGATTTGGAGCTAAATTACATGGGGGTAATAATAACTTTCAAAAAAAAAAAAAAAAAAATGCCAGCTTTGTTATTTTAGTTTTACACAGAGATAAGTAGGTTTATTAGCAAAATCTGTTTACTTTTCTTTTTATCTGTTTACTTAAGAAACCTTTAAGATGTTTTTCACATTTTTGAACTGTCACTATTGGCATATAATGCAACAAAGATGATGCTGCCATCTTTCTAAAGCCATTTTTACCCCCATGTTTGTAATTGTAATTTTATACAAAATAGCGGATTACTCAATATTTATCCTTGAAATATAATATTATGGCTTTCTTCACTATTTATGCTTGTCTTTCTTTAATAAAAACATTAGCAAAATCAAAAAATTGAGCTGGGGAGGTTTCTGAAATTTGGTTTCAATATTGGTTTCAATAATCTTTATTTTATACAAAAGAACACAGAGATTGGTAGGTCTGTTAGTAAAATGCGTTCACCTTTCTTTTTTATCTGTTTATTGGTAACACTTTACAATAAGGTTCATTAGTTAAACATTAGTTAATGTATTAACTAACATGAACTAACCATGAGCAATACATTTGTTAATGTATTTACTAATCTTTATTAACGTTAGTTAACGGAAATACAGTTGTTCATTGTTTGTTCATGTTAGTTCACACTGCATTAACTAATGTTAACAAAATTTTAATAATGTATTAGTAAATGTTGAAATTAACATTAACAAAGATTAATAAATGCTGTATAAGTCCAGTTCATTATTAGTTCATGTTAACTAATATGGTTAACTAATGTTAACTAATGAACCTTATTGTAAAGTGTTACCTGTTTATTTAAGAGCCGTTTAAGATGTCTTGAGTTACAGTCATGCAAACTTTGGGGAAAGAAACTTGAAAAAGTGTTTTTTCCCCATTTTTTGTCACTATTGGCATATAATGCAACAAAGATTTCTTAAGTTGACAGATTTTGTTAACAGATCTACCAATCTCTGTGTAAAAAAACCATAATGATGCTGCCATCTTTCTAAAGCCATTTTACCCCCATGTTATGTAATAGTGGATTACTCAATACTCATCCATGAAATTTAATATTAGGGATTTCTTCACTCTTTCTGCTTGTCTTTCTTTAATAAAAACATTAAAATTTGAGCTGAGAAGTTTCTGAAATTTAGATGATTTGACATTTTCTTGTAAGCGTATTTCAATAATCTTTGTTTTATATAATAGAATGGTAGGTCTATTAGTAAATCTTTTCTTTTTTATCAGTTTACTTAAAAGACCTTTAAGATGTCTTGATTTATAGCCATGCAAACTTTGGAAACTTAACTGTCACCATTGGAATATAATGCCACAAAGATTGCTTAAATTGAAAGATTTTATTAACAGACCTACCAATCTGTGTAAAAGCAACAATGATGCTGCCATCTTTCTAAAGCCATAATAATTACAATTAAATATTATAATATACAATTAAACATGAAATTTTGAAGTAGAAAGACTGAAATATGGTCATTCCATATCAACTCAACATTGGCTTTTTGGTCATTTTTTTTTTTTTTTTTTTACTGGTGAAAGAAGTAAGAGCAAAGCAAAAATATTGAAAATCATGAATTAATATTTACTGAGTAATCTACCATTTTGTACGGGTAAAAATGTCAGAGACTTTGAGCCAAATTTTATGGGGGTAATAATAACTTCAGAAAAATGCCAGCTTTATTACTTTAAGAAATTGGTAGGTCTATTAGTAACATCTATTTACTTTTTATCTGTTCACTTAAGAGACCTTTAAGATGTCTTAAATTACAGCCATACAAAGAAACTTTCCCATTCCCCATTAAAATTTGGTTGATTTGGCAAGTGTTTTCTCCACAAGTAACATACCCCAGTGATCTTTGTTTTTTATTTACAACTTTTTACAGTCTATAAAGACCTTTTTCATTGCATTTCCAAGCAAAACCATATTCTGAAATACACCATAACTCATATGTGATATACGATTTTGGCCATACCGCCCAACCACACCATTCCCAACCATTAAAAATATACAGCAGGCCAATGCTATTAAAGCATGTCAAAACACAAGCCATATCTCTGCTTTTGGAGTTGAATATAAAAACATCTGTACCGGAATAAAGCTGGCGTGTAAAATCCTCTTCTGAGATAGCATCTTACCGCATGAAATTACCCACCCAAAGAAACTTCCAGCTGGAAAAAAAGTGATCTCACTACAGTACGAAGGTCCTGATGTGATTTTACCCAGTGTAACGCCGACATCTCCCGTGTAATTTCGTCAGAACTCGGCAAGGTAACATCTTGTTTCACACTTAAGTGGATAATGGATACAGAAGGTAATGTTGTCTCCTGAAATTGGAATCAGCTTGAAATCATTTCTGACAGCCTGGCTTTTGTTGTGGCGAACGTTCCCCAAATTACCCTTCACTTTACGGCATCAGCGTCCAGCAGGGCCCCGATTCGCGGATGCCTCTGAAAGAGCCATTTATGCACACAGGCTGAGGGAAATAAGCCGCAGTTTCTTCACTCAGCCGTGCAGATGTGCTGTTTTAACGGGCATCTGAAGCACCCGCAGCTGCTCATTAAGAAAAAAGCCTCCATTGATTCACAGCGCACACCTGAAAGATTCAAACTGAATGAAAGCCCGTGTAAATGCTGTGTGACACAGCTCTTTGAACCAGCAGAAACACACAAACACACTCCCTCCAGTCAAACCTCAGAACAACAGTTGTTGCTCTGCTGAATGTTTGTTTGTGAACGGCAGATCTGATGCATGTAATGATGTTTTGAATGCTCAAAGGTCTAAAAAGGATCTGTGAGGACTGTCAAGCATCGTTAGTGATGTTTGATTAAACTAAACATCATTATAATAATTGATCATAAGTAGCGTTTAAATTGCTGTGTGTACACATTATAGTACAGCATAGGCTATACAGTCGTGGCCAAAACTTTTGAGAATGACACAAATATTAGTTTTCACAAAGTTTGCTGCTAAACTGCTTTTAGATCTTTGTTTCAGTTGTTTCTGTGATGTACTGAAATATAATTACAAGCACTTCATACGTTTCAAAGGCTTTTATCGACAATTACATGACATTTATGCAAAGAGTCAGTATTTGCAGTGTTGGCCCTTCTTGTTCAGGACCTCTGCAATTGGACTGGGCATGATCTCAATCAACTTCTGGGCCAAATCCTGCCTGATAGCAACCCATTCTTTCATAATCACTTCTTGGAGTTTGTCAGAATTAGTGGGTTTTTGTTTGTCCACCCGCCTCTTGAGGATTGACCACAAGTTTTAAGATCTGGGGAGTTTCCAGGCCAGGGACCCAAAATTTCAACGTTTTGGTCCCCGAGCCACTTAGTTATCACTTTTGCCTTATGGCACGGTGCTCCATCGTGCTGGAAAATGCATTGTTCTTCACCAAACTGTTGTTGGATTGTTGGAAGAAGTTGCTGTTGGAGGGTGTTTTGGTACCATTCTTTATTCATGGCTGTGTTTTTGGGCAAAATTGTGAGTGAGCCCACTCCCTTGGATGAGAAGCAACCCCACACATGAATGGTCTCAGGATGCTTTACTGTTGGCATGACACAGGACTGATGCTAGCGCTCACCTTTTCTTCTCCGGACAAGCCTTTTTCCAGATGCCCCAAACAATCGGAAAGAGGCTTCATCGGAGAATATGACTTTGCCCCAGTCCTCAGCAGTCCATTCGCCATACTTTTTGCAGAAGATCAATCTGTCCCTGATGTTTTTTTTTGGAGAGAAGTGGCTTCTTTGCTGCCCTTCTTCACACTAGGCCATCTTCCAAAAGTCTTGGCCTCACTGTGTGTTCAGATGCGCTCACACCTGCCTGCTGCCATTCCTGAGCAAGCTCTGCACTGGTGGCACTCCGATCCCGCAGCTGAATCCTCTTTAGGAGACCATCCTGGCGCTTGCTGGACTTTCTTGGACGCCCTGAAGCCTTCTTAACAAGAATTTAACCTCTTTCCTTGAAGTTCTTGATGATCCTATAAATTGTTGATTTAGGTGCAATCTTAGTAGCCACAATATCCTTGCCTGTGAAGCCATTTTTATGCAACGCAATGATGGCTGCACGCGTTTCTTTGCAGGTCACCATGGTTAACAATGGAAGAACAATGATTTCAAACATCACCCACCTTTTAAAATGTCAAGTCTGCCATTCTAACCCAATCAGCCTGACATAATGATCTCCAGCTTTGTGCTCGTCAACATTCTCACCTGAGTTAACAAGACCATTACTGAAATGATCTCAGCAGGTCCTTTAATGACAGCAATGAAATGCAGTGGAAAGTTTTTTTCGGGATTAAGTTAATTTTCATGGCAAAGAAGGACTATGCAATTCATCTGATCACTCTTCATAACATTCTGGAGTATATGCAAATTGCTAGGGCTGCAACAACAAATCGATAAAATCGATAAAAATCGATTACTAAAAGCGTTGGCAACGAATTTCATAATCGATTCGTTGTGTCGCGCGACGCAGAGACATTTGGTTGTTATTATATTTATTTAAAAAAATTGAGCGCAGAGCGGAGTGAACACATTCGGTCTCTCTCCCGCACTGATGCCAGCAGAGTTCGGCGCCTCATAAGCTGTGTTTCCATCCAAAAATGCGAATTTAACTTATGCGCAAAACTGGAACATTTGAGCATAAAGCACCGCCGTTTCTACATTATATATATATGCTGCCCCGATTTATATCAAACATGTTTGATATTTAAGCCTACTTTGGCTAGCGTACTGTCACAGCAGCCAATGCTCGATCGCAAAACAGCTGCTGAACGGGTCGTTGGATAGTGGAGATGGAGAGAACTACTTCTATAGTTTTTGTAACACTGTCTGTCTGTATAATGTGTCGAAAACATACCACAACCGTAAGGAGAAAGAGGAGCTCTGCTGAGGTGAAATCGTCTCAGTTTTGAATAGGGCTGTGACGGTGGCACGTTGTTTTTTTATATATAGCCTACACTTCAGTCAGCGAACAAGCAGCCTAAAAACGCTAAAATAAATCAAAGAAATAATATATTTAATTAAGAAAGTAGCCTAAGAGTATTAAATAGGCTATTAAACAAACATTCCTTGTAAAAATGTCCGACAGCTCATCAATTTTTGGCCGACTGAATTTCCAGTCCGACTGTCTTTTTTTCTCTTTCTCTTCCTCATTACACAGCTGCTGTTTTTAATAGCAAAGTGATTACATTTATTTTCGTTCCTTTAGTTTATAAAGTTAATTTAGAGATATATTTGGAACACTTTTTGTTTGTTAAATTCAATTTTTTGTTTTTTAAAGTTATGACCTAGCAAACAGCGGTAGAAAGATCAAAAGCCTGCTTAATTCATCGCGATTTAAATTAAAATCCATTGATATAAAAAAACTTAAAACATATCACAATATTAGTTTAATCATTCAATCAAGATAATTCCAAAGTTTGTGCGGAGAGAAGCGCGCTTTGCAGGACATGGAGACGCCAGTGCAATGTGGAATTTCTTTTTTGCTCATAAAGGTAAGAGTAATTTACCACCCGGGCCGGAACTGTAAAGGGTCTACCTTAGTTTGTGTGTACTAACAGTATCAACAAAATGTGCTCTTAAAAGAAAATAAACAGAATACGCTTGATATCTTTGGTTTAAACAGGAGCGCTTCACAATAATTAACCGAAACCCAGGTAATTGCCTCACAAACACAATATCTATAGAAAGCTTTAAATTATTATTTTACTATAAAACGAAATAATTAAAATCGAAAACAAAACTCTTTCATTAGCTAATCCATAAAGATGCATTAGGCATTAATGAGCAGATGGCAGGATCGTCAATTTCATCTTTGCAACACTGAATCAGAAAATACTAGTTTATTAATAAGTAATTCGAATATTTTCTTAATTTTTGCCTTGACACTGTCACGTATCTGGTCTATCTCATCATGAACTCTTGCACACACATTCTGGACTTCAATCCCCATAAGCCACTGCACCAATCACTGCACACAGCTGCTCCTCGTTTCCCACTGAACTGATTGCTGCATACACCTGTTTATCATTTACCCACATGCATTTAAGCCACTCACACACACAGCCACCTTGCGAAGTCTTATCGTTCCATATGGTCGTAATTCTAAGCGTTTCTCTCTGTGTTGGATTATCTGTGTATGACTCTGGACTGTGTACCCCGTTGACGATTCCTGCTTCCTGCCATTGCGACCATTGCCTGTCTATCGAACTGTTTCCCGGATTACCTACGTTGTTCCTGTTTTCTGGTGATTACTCCTGCCTGTCGACATTTCTCAATAAATGCTGCAATTGGATCTGCACGTTTCTGACTCCTCTGTGACAGAAGACTTCGCCAAGTAAGGATCCAGCGGCTTTATGGTGTCATTCGGTTCCAGCATGAATCCCACGGTACAGATCATGCTTCTCAAGCAGGGTGAGCGGACAATTGAGGATTATGTCATGGCCTTCATCGAATTGGCAAATCTGTCGTCAATGGATGAGATTTGCCTAATGATTTTTTTTCGTGGAGGACTCTCAGAACCATTGGCTTCCCACATGCCAAATTTTGAACCTGACTGGACTCTGCATTACTACATGGATCTGGCTCTTTTGTTGTGTGGCTCTCCGTTTACGGTGGGTGAGGTAGAGCCACAGCACAAATGGCCGCCACGCCAGAGTCTGCAAGCAAGATGGCTGCCATGCCAGAGTCTGCAAGCAAGATGGCTGCCAACCCAGAGCCTGTTCACAAGATGGACGCCCTTCTAGAGTCTCTTGACAAGATGACCTCCCTTCTAGACTCTGTTCGCAAAATGGCTGCCCTTCCAGAGTCTGCTCTCAAGATGGGCCCCCTTCCAGAGCCATTGCACAAGATGGCTGCTCTTCCAGACACTCCGCTGGTTCAGCCCTGCCTTCCAGAGACTCCGCTGGTTCCGCCCAGCCTTCCAGAGACTCCGCTGGTTCAGCCCTGCCTTCCAGAGACTCCGCTGGTTCCGCCCAGCCTTCCAGAGTCTCCGCTGGTTCCGCCCAGCCTTCCAGAGTCTCCGCTGGTCCCGCCCGGCCTTCCAGAGTCTCCGCTGGTCCCCGCCCAGCCTTCCAGAGTCTCCAATGGTCCTGCCCGGCCTTCCAGAGTCTCCGCTGGTTCCGCCCAGCCTTCCAGAGTCTCCACTGGTCCTGCCCGGCCTTCCAGAGTCTCCGCTGGTTCCGCCCAGCCTTCCAGAGTCTCCAATGGTCCTGCCCGGCCTTCCAGAGTCTCCGCTGGTTCCGCCCAGCCTTCCAGAGTCTCCGCTGGTCCTGCCCGGCCTTCCAGAGTCTCCGCTGGTCCCGCCCAGCCTTCCAGAGTCTCCGCTGGTCCCGCCCGGCCTTCCAGAGTCTCCGCTGGTTCCGCCCAGCCTTCCAGAGTCTCCACTGGTCCTGCCCGGCCTTCCAGAGTCTCCGCTGGTTCCGCCCAGCCTTCCAGAGTCTCCAATGGTCCTGCCCGGCCTTCCAGAGTCTCCGCTGGTTCCGCCCAGCCTTCCAGAGTCTCCCCTGGTCCTGCCCGGCCTTCCAGAGTCTCCGCTGGTTCCGCCCAGCCTTCCAGAGTCTCCACTGGTCCCGCCCGGCCTTCCAGAGTCTCCGCTGGTCCCGCCCAGCCTTCCAGAGTCTCTGCTGGTCCCGCCCAGCCTTCCAGAGCCTCCGCTGGTTCCGCCCAGCCTTCCAGAGCCTCCACTGGTTCCATCCAGTTGTCCTGAGATTCCTGTCTGCCCGGTTCTGGTCACGGAGGCCATGCATGGACTGTGTGGATTCCCACCCACCCTCCCTGCTGCTCCAGTCCTGCCACCTCTGTCTCCTGACAGTCCCTCTGCTCACCCACATCCCACCTTCGGTGCAGAGGACTTACCGTGGGACTGCCAGTCTCCATCGGTGTCCAGACTGAAGGATCCCTCACCATCACCTCCAGTCTCAGAGTCCTGGACTCCACCTCGGCCCTCCGACCCTGCGGCTCCACCCCGGCTCTGTGCTCCCTCGTCTCCGTTGTCGGCCGTCGGCCCACCAGCTCCTCCGGGCTCCATCGTCTCTCCGGCTCCGCCCCGGTCAGTCGTCGCCCCACCTTCGCCTCTGGACTCTACTCCTCCGGCTGCGCCTCGTCACTCCGTCCTGCCGGCTCTGTGGACCTCCTCCCTCCCGTGGGCACAGCCTCGATCCTCTGTCACTCCGGCTCCGCTGCGTACCTCTGGACCTCCATCTCCGCCGGGGTCGCCAGAGCCTTGGGCTCCGCCTTGGCCCTCCGGATCCTCGGTGTCACCTAGGACCATCGACTCTCCGGTTCCGCCTCGGGCTCCACCGGCTCCACCTCCGTCGGTCGGCCCCATGCAGGAGCCAACCCTTCCCCCACCATGGCTTCTCCCTCCGTCGGCTCCGCCTCAGTTCGTGGTTCCAGTACCCCTACATGGACCTGGCCCTCCATCCCTCCCCCTGTTCCGCCTCCGCTCCACCACCCTCCAGGTTGTATTATGTGGTTAGAGCGTCTGGAAGCCGCTCCTTGGGGAGGGGCTCTGTCACGTATCTGGTCTATCTCATCATGAACTCTTGCACACACATTCTGGACTTCAATCCCCATAAGCCACTGCACCAATCACTGCACACAGCTGCTCCTCGTTTCCCACTGAACTGATTGCTGCATACACCTGTTTATCATTTACCCACATGCATTTAAGCCACTCACACACACAGCCACCTTGCGAAGTCTTATTGTTCCTATGGTCGTAATTCTAAGCGTTATCTCTGTGTTGGATTATCTGTGTATGACTCTGGACTGTGTACCCCGTTGACGATTCCTGCTTCCTGCCATTGCGACCATTCCCTGTCTATCGAACTGTTTCCTGGATTTCCTACGTTGTTCCTGTTTTCTGGTGATTATTCTGGCCTGTTGACGATTCTAATAAATGCTGCAAATGGATCCGCACGTCTCAGTCTGACTCCTTGTGACAGACACATTCATGGTAATTACTTTTGCTGGGGCTTTGAGGCCAGTTTTGCGTGCATTTGAATGCGGAACTCTTCCAGCTGGTCGCTGCTGATGGCAGGACACTAAACACCGCCATGGCAGAATGAATGTAGCAGAAAGTTAGTCAAGTTATCCCGTTCCAGCGTGCAAAGTCACATGACTTTTTTAATGCGCACTGAGGAATTTAATTTGAGAGGCTTCTTGATGGGAAATGCAGCATGTACACCACAGCAAGCCGCTGTCTTGACGGATAGTAATTTTAGTTTATTTAGTCTATATATTTGGCAGATGTAAAGCATACATGTGTATGTTTTTTGTGTTAGTCCATTTTTATTTTATTATTATTATAACAGTTCAAGGAGCAACATGTTCCTGCACTTTCTAAAGATTTTAGTTCTGTTTTTGAATAAAGGGTTGTAAATCTCTTGTTTTTTTTTTTTATCCGATTCATCGATTAATCGAAAAAATAATCGACAGATTAATCGATTATTAAAATAATCGTTAGTTGCAGCCCTACAAATTGCTATTATAAAAATTTAAGCAGCAACTTTTCCAATTTCCAATATTTATGTAATTCTCAAAACTTTTGGCCACGACTGTACTGTATGCTTAAGGTTTTGTATGTCTTTAAATGCTTATTCAAATGGATTTTAAAAAAGATTTATAAAAATTGACAAGCATCTGTCATCAAATTAAGAACTCGGTTCTGTGGTGTAGTAGTCACTATATTTGGTGTAATTGCATTTTGAGCTTGACATTTACACAGCCTACCACTGCATTAAAAACAATGTTTTGAATTAAAATATGTATAGGTGAGGACATTTTGTCATTTTGTCTTATGACTATGGTTTTGACATTTTAGTAGCTTGTTACCATTCAGTCTAACAATCCATTAGTAAAGCCTACATGAAAATGGCTCAAATAGAAAAAGGTCCAGTTCAGCTTGAATAAATTATATCTGATTGAAATTTGGAAAAGGGTGATTAAATAAACCATAAACAGACAAATAATTACATGTAACCCATGAACCTGACGACTTAATCAGATTCAAAACTATTTTATTCAAGGTAATCCATACAGTAGGCCTAAGTCAAGTTATGAAAAGTGGAATGAGAAGACATTTCTAGACACTCTTCATAATTCTCAAATTTAGTTTAATTGCCAACGTGTGCATAATGATTTCTTATTTCAATATATTATGCATATTTAAATATTCTAGAATACCAATGCTAAGTTAAGTCAGTTGACCTGTTTATGACAGAACCTGCAAACTACTTGTTAATGATAAATTACATACAAGTAGCATACTCCAGTGATCTTCGTTTTATTTATTTACAACTTTTTACAGTCTATAAAGACGTTTTCATTGCATATGATACATTTGACATTTTAGTAGCTTGTTACCATTCAGTCTAATAATCCATTAGTAAAGCCTACATGAAAATTGCTCAAATAGAAAAAGGTCCAGATCTTGAATAAATTATATTTGGTTGAAATTTGGAAAAGAGGAATTAAATAAACCATAAACAGAAAAAATATTACATGTAACCCATGAATCTGACGACTTAATCAGATTAAAAAATATTTTATTCATGGTAATCCATACAGTAGGCCTATGTCAAGTTATGGAAGGTAGAATGAGAATGGTTTCTAGACATTCTTCATAATTCTCATATTTTATTATGGTGAATTTGACCATATGCACAGATTACTTCTTTGTTTTAGACAAGCCAGCTCAGTCATTTCCGGTCAACTGTACTGTGCCGTAATAGGAGTGTACTTTGCTCGTTTTCTCTACACATAATCCATTCACAATCGAAGAAACGTCCATGTATACCGTTTCAAGAATGACAAACGAGTTTAAAAAAATTCGCAAGTAAATCGGCTAAATATGCACGAGTCATTGCTATGACTGTCAGTAATAAGCGGACAAAACATCTGACAAGCTGATGTCAAAAAAAGAGCTGTGCATTAAATGATTCAGACTAGATTTAGAGTAACAAAACTACAGCAGTAACAAGTAAAATATAGGCTATTTAATAGCATTTACAGTTCAAGATAAAGCTTAAAAGATGTAGTTATTAAATTATATAAAATATTTCAAATTCATATTGATTCATACTGAGTGCATGATTTAATTCTTATACCATTAATATTTAACTTATTTAATTTGTAGTGTACTATATATAAGTATTTAAATAACTCACCCTTAGGCTGTTTGTGTCTAAGCTTATGTATTTATTTTAATGACTTTCTGCACTTGCTATACTATATACTTTAGTGTGGTAAAAGTACTACAATTTATTATACTAGTAATTTTATAATAAATCGAAAAGCAAGACATCTTGAAAAAAAGTTGAAATGGCAGCAGCAGCCAATGATTGATCCTCTGCTGCCATCTTCTGGTTATAATGGTAATTTCATGTCATTTTTATCTTAAAAAGACTTTTTAAAAGAGATTTTTTTCCATGTTGTTATTATGAATGAAAATTGAATCTCTAAAGTGAATTTTATTGTACAGCTGTCGAGTTGAAAAATAATAATGGCTTTAAAACATTACAAGATTTAAAAAATGTGTTCATGACTATGAAGGCAAATTACTGATTATCAAGAATACGATTCATATTATGTCCTTGAAGAGAATTATAGCTAGCTAGCTAACGTTAGCCTAAAAACTTATGATAGTGTTTAGCTGTCAGCATTTAAATGTACAACTATGCAGGTACTCTCCTGGGATTACCAGGCTCTGCATTTAAATGATATGTTGTTAAATAATATGAAACTGAATGTTCATGCCTCTATCATTATTTACTATGTTGCAATTGTTATTTTTCTCAGTTTCTGATAAGAACCAGGCAATAGAGAAGTGTCCACCTATATATAGCACATATAAAATGAGCTTCAGAGGAATTACATGAGCTGGCTTAATCATTATGCGGAAGTTCTAAAGAACGCTCCGTGCATATGTGTGCTTAATGATTATATATTTCGTTTCTTGGGGTCTATATGACCCCAATCGACTTTTCCTTGATTACAATAAAAAGGGTTCCCTTCATCTGAGTGGAATAATATTTGTGGAATAATGGAATGTGGAATAATAATATTCATTAACACATTAAAATGAATGGGAAATGTGAAAAAAACTCAATATTTTTTCTTCATTTTTGGACTGATTATTGTTTTACAATTTGTTTTACATATTTTTTGTAGCTTGTTATTGCTTTTATGTTCAGTGTTCAGAATGTTATTGAAAAAAATGTTATTGTTATTAGATGTTCACTCATGTTGCTTTTGTTTACATATTTATTTCATTTCTTTTGCATTCTAAAGTTAATTATTTATTTTTACACTTTGTTCATTAAAATAATGCATACAACAATATGCAACTAAAATCTGACTCCAAGTCTTGTCCTTTAGGTGTGTCTTAGG
>NC_133372.1:3847745-3879981 GCF_049309525.1 Garra rufa | reverse complement strand
ACTTCCTATGTTGATCTGCCTCCTTAGGATGAATCACTTGTTGTATTCCCCATTGTAAGTCGCTTTGGATAAAAGCGTCTGCTAAATGAATAAATGTAAATGTTTATAACAAATGCAAATCATTTGCTAACGATAAATGACGCTGCACATAATCAGTGATGTTAATTTAGCAAAACGAAGTTTAAAGATTAACACAAAACACCTGTGTAGACAAAACTACACAGGTATAGACAACTGACAAACCCTACCACAATCACAGCATCATCAAGTTTTAGAGAACTGCTTAAAAACCAACTATAAGTGAATGTAATATCTTGCTAATAGAAAGAGTGAAGTGCTAGGACGTGTTTATGCTTAACGTACACAAAGTAAACAAATCCCAAAACTTACCTTCATGAAAGATGACAGCATCGCGTGTGAACGCTGAACCTCATTTTCACTTGATTTCAGTTGGTTGGGCATTTTTTTAGTACAATATCCTTAGCAAACAACGGCTGTAATAACTGACCCTTTTGTTTGTGAGCGTCTATGATCCACAAAAAGAAAAACGTTTCGAAAAATATTCTTACTGGTTCCCGTAGTTGAAGCGCCAATCACACAATTTTATAAGAAAACTGACGCGATTAATCTAATTTTTAATAAATATGAAATAATATTCAAATCGTTTTATGAAACTGAACAGATTGATACATTTTTAGACAAAATGTTAAATTATTTTTATTTGTTTTGTTGTATTGTATTATATTTTATCTATGGTGAAAGTATTAAGCTCATACGTTAGAAAAAAACACCAGAGGACCAAACTGAGCAAAAATATACAAATCTGATGCAGATGTTCTCTTATATGGCCTAAAAGAAAGATGCAATTCTAATAGCTTTTAATGCAAATCAATTAAATATATAAAGAATATATAAAGAAATGAATAAATATCAGCTGTCACTGTGTATTTCCCAATATTATGTCTTAAAATGATGCTTAAATGCTTAGATTTATGATTTTTTTTTTCTTCGTTTTTATTGAGAGAAGCAAATCATATGTGACCCTGGACCACAAAACCAGTCTTAAGTCGCTGGGGTATATTTGTAGCAATAGCCAAAAATACATTGTATGGGCCAAAATTATCGATTTTTCTTTTATGCCAAAAATCATTAGGATATTATCATTAGAATATAAGTAAAGATCATGTTCCATGAAGATATTTTGTACATTTTCTTACCATAAATATATCAAAACTTAATTTTTGATTAGTAATATGCAAGAATTTCATTTTTAGAACATTTTAAAAGCAATTTTCTCTCTCTCTCTCTCTCTCTATATATATATATATATATATATATATATATATAAATTTTTTTTTTTTTTTTTTTTTTTTTTTTTTGCACCTCAGATTCCAGATTTTCAAATAGTTTTATATTAGCCAAATATTGCCTTATCCAAACAAACCATACATCAATGGAAAGCTTATGTATATAAAAATTTAAAACAAAAGACCCTTATGACTGGTTTTGTTGTCCAGGATAAAATCACCAGAGGACCAAACTATCCCTGCTGAAAACAACAACAACAGACACATCATTCATACTGTCTGTGTTCATTTATCCGTTAATAAATTCCCTTTACTTGCATTTTTCTTCCTCCTCATTTCACCCGTTACACATCGGTGTTGGGGAAAGTTTTTTTTTTTAAGTAATGCATAACAATATTGAGTTATTCCCTAAAAAAGTAACTATGTTACTTAGTTACTTTTTATATAAAGTAATGCATTACGTTACTATTGCGCTACTTTTTAAATCTGGGCAGGGCTTGCTTGTTTGTTTTTAAAATAAAAAGTTCTATTTTTTGTAAAAGCCTTTTTACACCAAAAGCCTCAGGCTTAGGTGTAAGAGAAAAATAAATTCGTGGCTGTACAGTAGACCGCAGAAGAAAAAATTTCAACTCTTCAGCAATAAAAAAAAGGAAAACAAATGTTAGATTATCTTGAGTAATTTTAGTTTACTAGTACGGATGAATTGGATCATCAAAGGTCGGCAGCAAAGACATCGGTTAATAAAATGGGATTAAATACATAAAAGATATTTGTATTATTTAACCTATTTAAATATTGCAGGTTTGCGTTGAATTTCAGTTTTTATTCATTTTGAAGAACACTGTATCTGTTTTTTTCAGTGAGTGAGATGAATTAATGCATGTTCACATTTATTCTAGAACTAAAGTAACATCTTACAATTTCTCTCAACATGAGGACAGCAGAGCTTTTCATCAATAAATGGGTGGGAAAAGTAACTGGCGTTACTTATTTGAAAAAGTAATTTAGATATTTGCTTGTCGGTTAAAAAGTAACGTGTTACTTTACCCCCAACACTGGATGACATTAGGTAAGTAGCAGACAGTGTACTTTTTTTCCCAGACAAATTTGATCAAGTACATCATTTAGAGGCCTTAGAAATTCATGCATCAGATATGATACAGCAGGCATTATAGGGTTAAAAGGGCCTGCTTACAGTATATCTCCTCCTAAAGCAAAATATGATGTCTCAGTGGGGTGGTTGTTAGCTATCTGAAAACCCACAGTGGCAATCAAAGAGGATGGTTTTGCTTAATGACATACTTAATGATGTGAGCTATATGCACTTCTCTTCATCTCTCACACTGGCACCTCCACGTCTCTGAGCTCTGAGCCGTTCTACAGCAGTGTCCCCCAGAGAGACATATGTGGAACGGCATCACTTAACGGCCTGCTGTGGCTCTCCTGTAAGAAAATCCTATAAAACAAGTTCAGCGTGGCACAGAAAGAGTCACGCTATCTGTTATCTTAATGAGAAGCAACCAGACTGGTTTCAATTCACACTGCAGGCCAAGCTCATTCATTCCACATCGATTTGCATAAGGAATAGAGAACAGGGAGAAATTAGTTCACATGTGCTGAGTCAAATCCTCATGCTGTCATCCCTCTCAGGAACCTTTTCTTGTTTCACTAACCATTAATGCTTTCACAAGCTCCCACTTCACCCCTTTACTGTCATAAATAAACGTATACATGAATCAAAAAGGCAGGGGTGAGGTTAGGGTCACATACCTGAATCTCGAGTGAAAATTGTGCATCTCGACCTTTAGGTGCTGTTTATATCAGCTTTCAAATATAGACGCTTTGTTGTGTGTTGACTGAGAAACTCCTTTGAGATCCTACTTCTGAACTCTTTTAGCTCTTTTAACTCGTGGCTCATTAATATTAATGCTTTAATGTGATTGGACACTCAAGAATGGCTGCAGACAGACATCAGAACGACATAATTAATATTCATGAGCTTAAGGTTTATTTGCAACTTCAACTCTCTGATTGGCTGCTTCTGTCGATTTCATTGCTCACCCGCAATATGACTATAATCCATAAAATCCTAACAAAGTTTCATCTTTCAGAGCTGTAAATGGCATTATACAGTTCTCTGCCATATATAAGGGGAATTTAATATTCTGGGGAAAATTCAGCTATTCAAGAAATGACATTTATAGAAGAATGAGCTTAGGATAAAATACTGTCAGTAACGTCAGCCTACCCCAAACCAAACCAGGAAAAGTGATACTGTTGGGAGGGGGAAAAAAACGTATAACCTTACAATATATTCAGAATTATGTGTTGATTAAAAAAGGGAACTCCCAAAAATATCTGTCATAATTTTCTCAAAAAGAAAATAAGACAAACAAAAATAAGACCAGAAAGAACATTTTCTGTGTCTACTCTTTGAATTTACTCGCCCAAAATTGTATGACATTCTTTCTCTGTTGAAATAAAGTTGCTGTTTGCTAATAGATTTGAGGTCAAAATCTGCAAAATGCTAATTATTTTACCAAAATAAAGAGGGGTCATACATAATGCATGGTATTGTTTATTTAGTACTGACCTGAATAAGATATTTCACATAAAAGATGATTACATTTAGTCCACAAAAGAAAATAACAGTTGAATTTATAAAAATGACCCTGTTCAAAAGTTTACATCCACTTGATTCTTAATACTGTGTTGTTACCTGAATGATCCACAGCTGTGTTTTTTTGTTTAGTGATAGTTGTTCATGAGTCCCTCGTTTGTCCTGAACAGTTAAACTGCCTGCTGTTCTTCAGAAAACAATCCTTCAGGCCCTACAAATTTGTTGGTTTTCTAGTATTTTAGTGTATTTGAACCCTTTCTAATAATGACTGTATGATTTTAAGATCCATTTTTCACACTGAGGACAACTGAGGGACTCATATGCAACTATTACAGTAGGTTCAAACACTCACTGATGCTCCAGAAGGAAAAACGATGCATTAAGAGTCGGAGTGAAAACTTGATCAGAATGGAGATGTGTACATTTTTCTTATTTTGCCTAAATATCATATTTTTTCATTTAGTATGCCCTTCAGAAGCTACAAATGATATGTACATGTTTCTCAGAAGACAAAATAAGTGAAATTTAACCTGATATTCAAATTCTAAAAGTTTTCACCCCCTGCTCTTAATGCATAATTATTTTCTTCTGAAGCATCAGTGAGTGTTTGAACCTTCTGTAATAGTTGCATATGAGTCCCTCAGTTGTCCTCAGTGTGAAAAGATGGATCTCAAAATCATACAGTCATTGCTGGAATGGGTTCAAATGTACAACAATTCTGGAAAACCAAAGAATTTGTGGGACCTGAAGGATTTTTCTGAAGAACAGCGGGCAGTTTAACTGTTCAGGACAAACAAGGGACTCATGAACAACTATCACTAAACAAAAAAACAACACAGTATTAGCAATCCATCAAGTGTATGTAAACTTTTGAATTTTATAAATTCAACTATTATTTTCTCTTGTGGACTATATGTAAACATCTTTTATGTAAAATCTCTCATTCAGGTCAGTACTAAATAACCAATAACCTGCATTTTGTATGATCCCTCTTATTTTGGTCAAATAATTAACATTTTGCAGATTATGATAGAAGGATGTAAACTTTTGACCTCAATTGTACTTCCCTTTTTTTGCACCTACAAACACTCAAACTTTTTGCAACACGATCTGTTCTGAGACGTCCAGTATGAGATGGTGTGGTATAATTTGCTACTATTTACCATTATTTATTATTCAAACCTAGCACTGCACATCTTGAATACCATATGTGCGAGTGCATAACACTTTGTGCTGGGATGAACGAGGCACAGACAGAAAAATGCAGGTGAAAGGGACTTGTTACCTAAGGAACTATTACTTGGTTTAACTCTGAATTTAAATGTGGTGGTGAATGTGAGATAAGTCTTGGAGTGCTGGAGGGTGACTGTGTGTCCTCTGGGACTGAAGATTCCTCCTAGACCCAGAGAAAGTTACTAGTTTGGTGTCCGAGGGGATGTAGCGACCCGAGGGAGAAGCCGAAGAGTATGTTTCCTTGGAAACAAGGTTCTCCGGGGTTCAGGAAGAACACATTGGCCATTGCGTGGAGATCACGTTCACCTTTCTGACTTGAGTTTGGTAGTCACGTCTTCTCTGAAAAAAAACAAAAAAACATTTACACACACATATGTATGATAAAACATATTTGACCATTTTTATCTGAGTAAATTTAATTGTTCATACAATTATTTATGCTGATTCAAAACTATTTTAAAAAATGCATTTATAGAATATACAAAAATAGAAGATTTCTATGGAATCCCATTTCTGCAACTAAAAAAAAGGTAATTGCAACCTTTTATCTCACAATTCTGACCTTTTTTCGGAGAATTGAAGGATATAAACTTGCAATTCTGACTTTTTTCTTGGAATTGTGAGATATAAACTCACAATTGAGTCATATAAAGTCAGAATTATGAGATATAAACTTTCCGTTGTGAGTTATAAAGTCAGAATTGCGAAATGTTAAGTCACAGTTCTGGCTTTTTTCTCAGAATTGCATGATATAAAAGTCAGATAAAAGAAATAAAGTCAGAATTGCAATATAAAAACAAAAAAATAATTTCTCAAAAGTTTATATCTCTTATATTTCTATTGTGAATTTTTTTCACAGAATTGAGAAATATAAACGTGCAATTGTGAGAAAAAAAATTTGACTCGCAGTTCTTTATAACTTGCAGTTGCGAGTAAATCACGCCAGTTCTGAGAAAAGAAGTCAGAATTGCAAATTTATATCTCACAATTTTGACTATTTCTCTTTTTTTCTCTCTTTATTTTTCTTTATGTCTCGCAATTCTGACTTTATAACTCGCAATTGCGGAAAAAAAAAGTCAGAATTGCAAGTTTGTATGACACCATTGAAAGAAAAGAAGTCAGAATTGTAAGATAAAAAAATCACAATTATCTTTTTTATTTATTTTTTTTTATTCAGTGGCAGAAACAGGCTTCCATAGATTTCTTTACAGCTGCAACAAATACAGCCATCCACTGTAATAACGCAAGTGGTACATTTACGACAGTGAATTCCACTCACTTAACTGTAGGGGGCTCCAATACAAAAATAAACAAAACTACACAGAGTTACTTTAACTTTTTAGTTCTTATGGTACAATGGCTTCTTTTTCTTTCCCACACTCCTCCCAAACATCTATTGTGGAAAATTGCGAAAAAATTGAGGATTTCTACAGAAGCCCATTTCCGCACTGAATAAAATTTTTAAAAAAAAGGTAATTGCAACATTTTTTTTTTCATTTTCTCAGAATTGTGAGATATAAACTCACAATTGCATCTTATAAAGTCGCAATTTTGAGAGAAAAAGTCAGAATTGTGAGTTTATGTCACAACATTTTGAATAAACTCAGAATTGTTTATGTCTTGCAATATCTTGACTTTATAACTTGCAATTGTGAGTTTATATCTCACAATTCTGACTTTATTTCTCAAAATTGCAAGTTTATGTCTCGCAGTTCTGACTTTATAACTTGCAATTGCAATTCCACTCACTTAGGCTAACTGTAGGGGACTCTAATGCCTTTGTTTGTTTAGTTAAAACTGTGCAATCCTACGTTTTTTTTTTTTTTTTAAATACGCAGTTCAAAAACTAATAAAAAAATTTAAATATTCATTTTTTATTTTATTTTAATAAGCTCATGATTCTATAGCTATTCAAATGAATGGACACACTTGCTAGGGATTTTCAGCGGCTCGCCACACCATCTGAAAATTGATTAATTGCTATCCATGGGATACTAGAAGGAAAGGAAAGCACACTGACAAGTGCGTGCCAAAAAATCCAGCGATCAGATAAAGGAAAAGACAGATTTCTTGTGTAATAATTAAATCATTAAAAGCAATCTGTCGGCCTTGCTTCTGTAAAAAGGGACCCCTGACAGTGTGGTCTGTGAAATCTGTGATTTTTATCTCTGGAGGAGGCAGTGAAAGGGTTTGATTGTGCCATCACACTGTGCTGAGAGAATACGGAGCTCTGTGTGGGTGAGACAGGGCCCTGATCTTACACACTTTTCCCCGGTGATTTTTTCAGTCGTAGGAAGAACGCGAGAGCAAAAGGTTTTTCAAGCTGTCTGTTCCATTTGTCACTCGCTTCCCGTCTCTCATACCCCACAATCCGCCCACCTTCCCCGTCTTCTTCTGTCGCTCACCGGTGACAGATCAGCCGTGACCTCGGTGTATGAATACCGAGCAAAATGACAAGCTCAAATTCACATGTACCCGGTAATTGTTTTCCATCCAACTCGCCGGTTCCTTTTTGGCACACGCGGAAAGCGTAGCCAAATTTGCTTTTCCATTCGGTGCCACATTATGAATGGATGACTTTAATTATTTCCTATCTGGATCAGTTAAGCACGTTGAACCCCGGCTGCAGGTTCGCGGAAGTGACAGGATCCGGTGAAAGCATCATTATCGGGCCGTGTCAGCTCTTAGCTCTAGCATACATTAGAATAAGTGTGACCGCCTGTTGCACGAGAGATAATGAAGTTGACGCTAGGAGACAGAGCACTTGTAGAGCTTGAAGAAGACTTACTTTTCTGGCACGCTGCGCCATGTTCTGCTCGCTTATCGAGCGCGTTATCCGAATGTCTGCAACCCGCCGAGCGGCAATCTCAGTCGCCAATGAAAGAGGCAAATCTCTGACATGTAGTTCTTTGAGCAGCTCCCGCTAGGTAACCATTTCCAAGTCTGGATGGTGCCTATCAGCTGGAAAGTGCAGATTTCTGCTCGAGGTCCTCTTTAACTCAGCTATTTGAATGCATTCTTGGGAGGTTTTTTTCTTCTAGATGTGCTTCCTAGGGCGCATGGGTTCACTCAATGTTTTACTGATTTTGATTAAAGCAGTGGTTCTATCCAAAATGTAAGATTTGTTATTTTTACTCACTCTCAAACCTGTATGCTGTTATTTCTGTGGGACACAAAAGATAATATATCTTTTTCATAAAAAACTTACAATGATAACATCTTTCAAACACAGAAAAGGACGAATAGGCACCATAAAAGTTGGCACTCAATGATTTCTAAAGTTTGTGTGAGGAATTTGTTGTTGCTTAAATTTGGTGAAATGATTTAAATTACTGAATGTACCCATTGTAATTATGTGGTCTTATACCTCATTTTTATTTTCAGAAAATAAATTCTGTGTACTGTCCCAGTTGGCCGTATGTCCCAATCACCCTTAATTCACTCACCCTCAGGCCACCAAAGATGTAGATGAGTTTGCTTCTTCATCAGATTTAGAGAAATATACCAATACACCATTTGCTTACCAATGGATCCACTGCAATGAATGGGTGCCGTCAGAATGAGAGTCCAAACAGCTGATAAAAACATTACAATAAATCACAAGATATCCACACCACTCCAGTCCTTCAATTAACATCTTGTAAAGCCAAAAGCTGCATGTTTTTATTAATGTTTTTATATTTTAGCAGAAATAAGCTGGTTTGAAATTAATAACATGTTAATAATGGATTTAATTCTTACAAACAGCTTTTCACTTCAAAAGATGTTAACTGATGGAATGGAGTGGTGTAGATTACTTGTGGATTATTGTGATGTTTTTCCAACTGTTTGGACTCAAATGG
Source organism: Garra rufa (assembly GCF_049309525.1). Lineage (NCBI taxonomy): Eukaryota > Metazoa > Chordata > Actinopteri > Cypriniformes > Cyprinidae > Garra > Garra rufa. The sequence goes on along the minus strand of NC_133372.1, from coordinate 3,870,979 downwards.
ACTCTAATTCAGACGGCACCCATTCGCTGCAGAGCATCCATTGGTGAGCAAGTGATGGAATGCTACATTTCTCCAAATCTGATGAAGAAACAAACTCATCTAAATCTTGGATAGCCTTAGGGTAGGGATGTAACGATATCAAAATCTCACAAATGGCCACCAATGGATCCTCTGCAGTGAATGGGTACCCTCAGAACGAGAGTCAAAACAGCTGATAAAAGCATTACAGTAATCCACAAGAAATCCACACCACTCCGGTCCATCAATATCTTGTGAAGACAAAAGCTGCATGTTTGTCCATCATTAACATTTTTTTTAACTTCAAACCACTGTTTTCGGCTCAAATATGAGTCTGTCTCACATTTAAAAAAAAACAACGTTTGTTTTGAACTGTTTTTGCTCGTAAACGGTGCTTGATCTGTGCATATTTCTCACCTGATTTAGACAAGATGACTTTTTTAACTAGCGAAATCAATATTTTTGATAGAGAGATTAATATTTTAGCCAGAAGTAAGCAAGTTTGAAATTAAAAACATGTTAATGATGGATTTGTTTCTTAAAAGCACAGCAGCTTTTCACTTCACATGTTAATTGATGGATTGGAGTGGTGTGGATTACTTGTGGATTATCGTTTTTATCAGCTGTTTGGACTCTCATTCTGACGGCACCCATTCACTGCAGAGCATCCATTGGTGAGCAAGTGATGCAATGCTAAATTCCTCCAAATCTGTTCTGAGAATCAAACAAATCTACATCTTGGATGGCCTGGAGGTGAGTACATTTTCAGCAAAACCCCACTGCACCCTTAGTCCTCAAAATAATCGGTGACAAATTAACGTCTAAATTATTCAGTAATTAAAACTGAATCTGAAATCTCCTTTGTGTTTGTATTAAACTTCAAAAACAGCACACTGATCTCAGATTTTATATTATTGTTGCCGAAACGCAGCAAAGAGCAACATAATGTTCTCTGAATGAACAAAAGACTTGAATTTCGTGACCACCAAATGGAAGAGAATAGAAAATATAATTTTTTTTATAGCTCTGTACATAGCAGAATTCTTCCTGGATTACCATACACAACGGTCGGCTTGATGAATAATTGACTAAATGAAGTCTCAGCACATGTGAGGAGGTGAAAAATGCATGCACAAGACTTAAAGAGAGCTGGCGAAACAGGATGTTAAACATGATAGCGGCCCACAATCCTCAGAGCTGACACAGGTCTAACATTAGACGCACGCAGCTAAAATGTGGAGTAAAAACTGCTTATAGTGCTTTGTTAAAGAAGCGGTTAACTCAAATATTAATATTCAGTCATTATTTACCATTCTTCAGAGGAACGCAATTGTAGAAATTATGAAAATCTTTTTTCAATGCCTTTGAAGAGTAAATTAGGATTAAAAAAAATCAATGAAGGAAGAAATACTGAAGAGAATATTGACCTCTCACATTTATGTATGAAAGACTGCAATCGTGTGACCTTTGCGCTAATCATGTCCTTTGTGAATGTTTTTTCATCTGAATTTGTATGAAACCGCGAGGTCTTCGTATACGGCGCGTTATTGTTCCTGATACATGCGCTTCATTTGCATTTAAAGCAGTTCTTTTCAGCACGCTTCTCTTGAATGGGCCCAAAATATTTAAAGCACATCCTAATATGAGAAATATGAGGACATGCATTGTTAACTAAAAGCTCAGTGAGTGGGACACAAGCCCAAAGCTCTTAACCGTCCTCTATATCCAATGAAGAAATAGGTCTATTACTTTCTTTCCAGTAGTGACATTTACTATGTATCAAATGCGGGCCCTCATTCACTGCCTCCCCTACAGAGCAAATCCATTTCCTCCTATGATTAATTTCATTGTTGCCGGAGATATTATTATTCTCCTTTTCTGCTCAGCCTGGGTCCGGGGCTCGGGCTCCATTTGTAATTCTGCTTGGGTTTTGCTGTTGTTAGGAAGCACATGCTCACAAGGGCTACACGGTAATAAGATTCCGGGCACTCGTTTCTCCCGTCAGAACCCAAAACATCATTCCGAAGCCAGGTTATTATGGCAACACAATGCCCTGCCGGATAGCGGGTCACAGCGGATTATTGCGAAATTATGATGCTGGAAAATTACAACGTATCAAACCTGGAATATTACAGTCCAATGCACACAGGTAATCATCATTTACAACGATTAAGAATGAGCCATTTCTTCAAAATAATGGTCAGTGTGTTTGATTCACTTATGGGCGAACACCAATGGATTTACATTATAATCTCCTTTTATCTTAATTAGTGTTAGAGTTTAATCTCTTTAATCTTGTAAAACAATTATGACGGTTTTACACACTCTCATTGTACAAACTTGAATTCTGGTGTTTTTAAAATTGGCAAGACACACAAATAAATAAAATGTAATTAAAAAAAAAAAAAAAGATGTTGTAGTCTTTCTACTTTAAATTTCACATTTCAATTTTTTTTTAATTCGAATTTCAATTTCAAATTCAGATGTGTTTCTTGACATTTCTTTTGACTTGAAATTTTGCCAATTTTGAAAAACTGAAGATTTTAATGTTTTTTAAAGAAGTATCTTCTGCTCAACAAAACTGCCTTTATTTGATCCAAAGTGCTGCAAAAGCAGCAAAATTTTAAAATATTTTTACTATTTAAAATAACTGTTTTCGATTTGAATATATTTTCAAATGTAATTTATTTCTGTGATTAAAGCTGAATTTTTTGCGTAATTACTACAGTCTTCAGTGTCACTGTCAGGGGTGTATGCAGGACTAGACGAGACGATAGACGATATTCACAAATACAATATATTTAATATAATTCTCCAAGAGGAACAAGGCAGGAACACGAAGAGCTTTCACACACATCAAAACGTTAAGGACCGACAATACACTGAACTCAAAGACTGACTCTTAAAGACAAACTAATCAAGAAACACAGGTGACATTGATGACTGATAATAAAACACAGGTGTAACAGATGACGGTGACAAAGGCTAAACCAAATGACAGATCAACGGGGGGAAGACAAATGGGAAAAACCAATGACAAGACAGACAGAACTGTGACATTACGCCCCCCTCCGGAAAGGCGCGTCCTCGCGCCGTGGAAAAAACGAGAGGGGCGGAAAACCAGGAAACCAAAGTCAATGAGGGAGGGGGCTCCGGCGGAGGACGCAACCCCCGGAGGAGGACCAGAACAAAAGTCCAGGTAACACAGAAGACAGTCCATGGGGGCGACGACGGAGGGAGGAGCCAGGGAAGACACAGGAGGGACCTGGAGCAGGAGGAAATCCACAGGACCCAGACCACAGCCATGATGACGGCCCACGGTGGAGCCGACGGAGGGAGGAGCCATGGTGGAGGGAGGACCGCCGACTCCATGGGGCCGACCGACAGAGGCGGAGCAGATGGAGGAGGAGCCCGAGGCGGAGACGGAGAGCCGATGATCCGGGGTGACGCCGAGGATCCGGAGGGCCAAGGTGGAACAGGCTCTGGCGCCCGAGGCGGAGGCGGAGTCCCGGAGATCCGCGGCGGAGCCAGAGCGACAGAGGATGGAGGCTGTGCCCGCAGGAAGGAGGAGTCCCAAGGAGCCGGTGGGACGGCGCGACGAGGCACAGCCGGAGGAGCAGATGGGGTGACGACTGACCAGGGCGGAGCCGGAAAGACGATGGAGCCCGGTGGAGCTGGTGGATCGACGGGTGACGGTGTAGAGGAGGGCGTCGAGAGCCGTGGTGGAACCGCGGGGTCGAAGGGCCGAGGCGGAGTCCAGGACTCGGAGGCTGGAGGCGGAGCTGAGGAATCCTCCAGCCGAGACGCCGATGGAAGCTGGCAGTCCCGCGGCGAGCCCACTGCACAGGTGGTGGGCTGAGGGTGAGCTGAGGGGCTGTCAGGGGACAGCGGCGGCCAGACAAACATGGCATCAGATGACAGAGGGAGGGTGGGTGGGTGGGAATTCCGGGCAGACAGGACAGACGGATATTTCCATATCAAAGTCAATTAAGTTACCAGAGTTATCTTGGGCAAGATCCGAGAAGAAGTCTATTAAATCCCCAGAAATAGATCCAAGCTCACCATCAGCGGTGGTGCAGTGGGCAGGGCTCTCAGTAGCCCTCTCTAGCTCCACGTCATACTCCACCGTCACGGATGTTGCAGTCGGCTCTCGCACCTGGTCCGATGTGTCCGGCTCTGGCTCTGTCGCTCTTGGCTCTGGCTCTCCATCGTCGGTGGGCTCGGGCTGCAACTCCGCTTGTCGGGGTGATGTTGGGCTGGGTTCTGGGTCAGGTGTGGGGCTGGTGTCGTCCTCCGCGTTCGACGAAGATCTGCTGGACACCAGCACCCACACGATGAAATCAGCGATGCTCTCTCGAGGACCTTCCCCGGACAACTGCCTCTTGATGGTGTTGTTCAGTCCCTTACGGAAGAAGGTACAGAGGCAGTAGTCCGGGTAGTGCGTGTAAGGCACGAGGTGGACGAAGTCTCTGGTGTAGTCCTCGAGAGAGCGATCCCCCTGCTCCAGGAGAATGATGCTCACAGCAGGGTCCATGATAAAAACCAAAAAATAAACACTGAGAAAAACGAAAAATAAAGCAGGGGAAACACGCTGGGGAACTGTTTAGGTCGGTCCTTCTGTCAGGGGTGTATGCAGGACTAGACGAGACGATAGACGATATTCACAAATACAATATATTTAATATAATTCTCCAAGAGGAACAAGGCAGGAACACGAAGAGCTTTCACACACATCAAAACGTTTAGGACCGACAATACACTGAACTCAAAGACTGACTCTTAAAGACAAACTAATCAAGAAACACAGGTGACATTGATGACTGATAATAAAACACAGGTGTAACAGATGACGGTGACGAAGGCTAAACCAAATGACAGATCAACGGGGGGAAGACAAATGGGAAAAACCAATGACAAGACAGACAGAACTGTGACAGTCACATGATCCTTTAGACATCATTCTAATATGCTGATTAGCTGTTCAAGAGATATTTTATTATTTGTAGTTTTATTATCAATATTTAAAACAGTTGCGTACATTTATCTGAAATAAAAAGCTTTTGTAAGATTATACACTATATACCATTCAAAAGCTTAAGTCAGTATAATTTTGTAACACTTTTGTTTAGCAAGATTACTGATCAAAAGTGATGATAGAGACATTTATAATAAGATTTCTATTTCAGATAAATGGTGTTCTATAAAGGACACCTGGAAAAAAAAAAAAAAAACTTATTTTCAACATAAGAACACTGCAAAAAATGCTTTTCTTACTTAGATTTTTTTGTCTTGTTTCCAGCCAAAATATTTAAAAAATATTAAATCAAGAAGGATTTTCTAGACAAGTAAAATTATTTTCAAAAAAAGTCAAAATTAAGTATGTTTTGCAAAATAATCAGCCAATGGGGTAAGAAAAATAATGTTTTTTTTTTGTTTGTTTGTTTACACTACTGGCAGATTATTTAGCTTATTCTAATCTAAGCAAAAAGCTAAGATTAATTTTGACGTTTTTTTTTTCTGAAAACAAAAAGATATTTTTTTCTTTTCTAGAAAAGAATGAATAATTTTCTTATTCATACATAAATACAACTATACAACAATAAACACTTCAAATAAATAAATAATTGCAATCAAATTATGGATGTTACTATCTATAAAAAAAAATCTCAATGGGGAAATACATTACTTCAATTCCATTGTGGTAAAGTGATATTTTCTAATTTTACAGTGAAACTATGTTAAATAATGTTGATTTGTGAATAAAAATATGTAATTTATTAACCAAAGATGAAAAAACCCCTTCAGAAGAAATGTTCAGAAATGAGTTTAACAGACATTTCTGGAGCACATTAACAGATGTCCTCTATGTGACGGTGACGGTGGAAGAAAAGTGTTTTGGAGGAACATTCAAACGTCATTTGACCATATTATTAATTACCATATTCCTATGTATTGTATTTCTTTCAGAAATAATTGTTGCCATATGGCAACTCTGTAACATAGAGGGTTAAACGCCATCATAAAAGTATTTAAGACCAAGAATACTGAATGCAATGACCTAGAAGACTCAAGCAATGTAACCGTCAAACAACAACCTAGCAACCAGTTTGCAATGCCCTAGCATGGTTGTGTTTTCCAAAAGCACTGTAAACCTAGATTGTAAAGACTATTGATGCCAGTGATTTCTATGATCTACAGCACATACGCTTGCAATGCTTTTGGGAAAAAGAGCCCAGAACAATGTGCCAATACTCAGAAGACCCTTGCAACACCCTAGCAACCACCCAAAACATCCTTGCAACCTCCTTAAAAGGTCTGTATGCCGTCAAACTATTCAAACTACATGAGGCTTATGAGCTTCAGACTGTTGTAAACATCCAGAAAAAGCCAACATTCATTTTAGTTAAAGAGACAGTCCTCTGTCATTCTGTCCTCATTTACACATCCTCAAGTTGTTGTTGATCTTCTGTTGAACAAAAAGATATTTTGAAGAATGTGGGTAACCTTGCAATAGAGGTTTGGAACAACATGATGGTGAATAAATGATACTTTTTTTTTCTTTTTTTTGGGGTGAACTATGCCTTTAAATGTAGTTTAAAATACAGAGACCAGAATTTTGCCTTTTCTTTTTAAAACAGCACCCATTAAAGAAAGACATTCAAGCAATGTACAGAATATGAACGGTTGAAGACTTCTGCTTTATATTCATCCTTGTCGTGCTCCTGCAGAGGTGCGGTAAACATCTGTCCACGCTGAAGTATTGGCTGATGGAAAGTGCTTCCCTAAGATTGGACTGATAAGTGCGGCGGCGTCTGGCTGTCATAGCTAAAGCAGGCTTGTTAGGGCTCAAACCTGAGAGGTCTAAACGGTCCCACTTTCAATTTCCTGCTCCAGTGACCCCTGCTTTCTCACGGCAGTTCCGCCTTTCTTCTCTAGGGGGGTTTGTGTGCATCAGACCGTCCACCATCTGTTTACTGCTACATATAGCTTTAGTATTTACCGAACACTGCACAGTATACACTGCCTCATATTCTGTTTTTTATAAATGGTATATAAGACATATACTGCCCTATATCAAAAGTAATATTTACCATATGCTTTACCTATTTTAAGGCCATATTTAATTTTCACATGCGTACATACATCTCTAAGTAGATGAATATTTGCATGTATGTTTATAACATACAGTTAAAGTCAAAAGTTTACATACACCTTGCAGAATCAGGAAAATGGTAAAATGCATGCTATTTTTTACTGACCTGAATGAGATAGTTGAATTCATAAAAATGACCCTGTTCAGAAGTTTACATACACTTGATTCTTAATACTGTTGTTACCTGAATGATCCACAGCGGTGTTGTTTTGTTTAGTGATAGTTGTTCATGAGTCCCTTTGTTTTTCCTGAACAGTTAAACTGCCTGCTGTTCTTCAGAAAAATCCTTCAGGTCCCACAAATTCTTTGGTTTTTTATCATTTTTGAGTATTTGAACCCTTTCCAACAGTGACTGTATGATTTTGAGATCCATTTTTTCACACTGAGGACAACTGAGGGACTCATATGCAACTATTACAGAAGGTTCAAACGCTCACTGATGCTTCAGAAGAAAACAAGACGCATTAAGAGCAGGGGGTGAAAACTTTTGATCAGGATGGAGATGTGTACATTTTTCTTATTTTGACTTAATATCATTTTTTTTTTTCATTTAGTACTGCCCTTCAGAAGCTACAGAAGATTCTTACATCTTTCCCAGAAGACAAAATAAGTCATATTTACCCTGATCTTCAAATTCCAAAAGTTTTAATGCATTGTGTTTTAATGCAAGGCTCTTAATGCATTGTGTTTCCTTCTGGAGAATCAGCGAGTGTTTGAACCTTCTGTAATGGTTGTCCTCAGTTTGAAAAGATGCATTATTAAATCATGCAGTCATTGTTGGAAAGGGTTCAAATACACAAAAATGCTGGAAAACCAAAGAATTTGTGGGTCCTGGAGGATTTTTCCGAAGAACAGCAGGCAGTTTAACTGGGCAAACAAGGGACTCATGAACAACTATCTAGTTGTGGATCATTCAGGAAACAACACAGTATTAAGAATCAAGGGTTTGTAAACTCTTGAACATTCAACTATTATTTTCTCGCGTGGACTATACGTGAACATCTTTTATGTGAAAGATCTTATACAGGCCAGTACTAAATAAAAAATAACATGCATTTTGTATGATCCCTTTCTTATCTTGGTAAACAATTAACATTTCCGGATTCTGCAAGGTGTATGTAAACTTTTGACTTCAACTGTTTATAAAGTCCCAAAGCTAAATGGAAATTATATATATGTACATATATTGCATTTGCGTAAGGGATGAAACAGTTGACAATATTTTATTAGAGATTTAAGAAAATTAAAGATAAGTATTATTATTTCCTCTTTACTTACTACGTACTCCAGAAATAACAAAATCAGTGTTTAAGCACGCTATCACTCAAATGTGAGCAAAGATTACATGTGCAATCATCATTACACACATTTATAGTCGTAATGACATGTAATGCTCTTAAAGTGGATTCTAATGAGCTCCCTATGGAAAAACGCTGATAGGAAGTTCTTGAATCGCTTCTAATGGACGTTTGACGTGGTTTAAGGAGAGACTGTCCATGAAGATAGAGAGATACAGCTATTGTTGACTTTTATTCTGAGCCATGCATAATGTGTTGTTCTTCTCAGATTGTCCTGTAAATTTTATATTCTGTGAGCGTCATTGAGCTCAGGTGGTTCATTAACCTTACCTGACCTCCATGTGGGTGTTGTATTGAATATTTACCATAAACATGGAATGATACGCAAGACACTCACACAGGATCACCCTTCTGTCCCAATGAGTATAAAAAATACAGTGTAAAACAATAACTCATAAATATTTATAAGCCTAAACTGTGTAGTGGAAAGAAAATTGAACAACGTTTGAGTTCTGAGATCATCTTTCAGATGATTATACCAATATACATAAATATATGCATATATTCAAAGATAGCTAATACAGTATATACATTTCTGAAAATTGGACAAAATTGGGACAAATGAATGTTAGTAGACTGTGTAAACAACTTAAAATTATCCAGATTTTCTTTTAAAGTATTTTTTGCCCTCATTTAAGCTCATGATTCTTTTATGAATTGATATTTCTAATAAACACATGGTACATAAATCATAATTTAATGCTTGCACACTATACAGTTATATTATAACACTTCCAAATTAATTAATATAGCTGCTGCAGTAATATAAATGTTGCTTCTGACTATAAAATGTCTTAACAGCTGCTTATTAACTTCAATATAGCATTCATGTTTTCTCAATTTACTGTAAAAATATGTTAGATAAAGTTTAACAGCCCAATGTGAAGAGCACTTCAGCATAGAAAAATCCAAAGATCAGCATTTATTTGAAATAAAAAAGCTTTTGTAACATTATATACTATACCATTCAAAAGCTTAAGTCAGTATACATTTTTTATATATATTTTTGTTTAGCAGGAATGCTTTAAGGTGGTCAAAAGTGATAATACAGACATTTATAATGTTACAAGATATTTCTATTTCAGATAAAAGCTGTTCTTCTGAACTTTCCATTCATCAAAACACCTAAAAAAATATACTCAGCTGTTTTCAACATAATCATAATAAATGTTTTTAAAGCAGCATATCAGAATATTAGAATGATTTCTGAAGGATCATGTGACCCTGAAGACTAATGATGCTACAAATTCAGCTTTGAAATCACTGGAATAAATTACATTTTAAAATATATTCGAACAGAAAGCAGTTATTTTATATAATAAAAATATATTTCAAAATTGTACTGTTTTGCTGTGCTTTAGATCAAATAAATGCAGGCTTGGTGAGCAGATGAGACTTTAAAAACGAAAAATCTTACTGTTCAAAAACTTTTGACAGTTAGTGTAAATTCTATACTATTTTTTTTCTCAGTGCATTAAAATAAAGGACAATTATATGTTAACATGTGAACGCAGAACCCTTTAAAAAGACATCAGATCTTGTCACATGTCACATGTTTGGTGGTGGTTCGGTATACAGTATATGTGCATGTACTTCTGTGAGATATAGCGATTTAAAACTGTATGGCTGGGTTTCCATTTATGAATACTGTCGATGCATCATGCATGAGGCATATACGCCAGCCAAGCAGAAAGCATTTGCACTTTCAGCGCTTCCTTCATTGCTCATTGTTATCATCTTCAAACATACCGGAACATTGCTCTCAGCGCCACCGTTTCTCTTGTATCTCACATTCAAATGATTCTGTGAACACATTTTATCTCTGTCAGCCTTGAAATTAAAAGGTAATGACTTTTAAAACATTAAAGCAATATTGCTGAAGCTACTGTACAAGATACAGCTCCAAAAAAAAAAAAAAAAAAAAAGAAACAAAGACGTTTCTAAATGTCAAAATTTAGTAAGTCAAATTAAATCCTGGCCATATTCATATTAAAAATTGTATTTGATTATTTTTTTTATCACAAAAATTATAAGGTTGTGAACCAAAGTCCAGTTACAGAAATGGGACTTGCACTTACGTCACGATTTAGTCAGGTACCCAGATACATGACCATATCTGAAGATACTCGAATGTAAACAACTGCATAGATTGCATGGTTAATGTACTTGAACACCTTGTTCTGCTCATTTATGCCATCTACACCATGGAATAAACGTGTGGAAGTTCAATATTTTGACATACTAAAGTTAATAGGTGGTAAAGAAACATACAAGCAGTATTAATTAAGATATTAGCCTAATATTTCACCTACCTGACTGGAAATGATAAGAACAAAGAAGAATGTTGTCAAGATTCTTGCCCTGGAAATCCTGGTTCAGTTTGGCCAACCACAAACGCCTTTTGTTCCCCAGACAGTTTTTTTCCACTCTTCTCCTTGTTTTGTTTTAACTTTTGGCAGTCCATAGTACTCCAAATGTTTCTACTGTATATCAAATTCAAATGATTCTGTGAACACATTTTACCTCTGTCAGCCTTGAAATTCAAAGGTAATGACTTTTAAAACATTAAAGCAATATTGCTGAAGCTACTGTACAAGATACAGCTAAAAAGAAGAGACAAAGACGTTTCTAAATGTCAAAATTTTATATGTTAAATCTGAAACCTGGCCATATTAATAATAAAAATATCCAACAGGTATTTATTTTATTTTATTTTATTTTATTTTATTTGTTTATTTATTTATTTATTTTAAATCTCAAAAATGATAAGGTTGTGAACCAAAGTCCAGTTACAGAAATGGGACTTGCACTTATGTCACGATTTGGTCAGGTACCCAGATACATGGCCATATTAGAGATACTCAGATGTAAACAACAGCATGGATTGCATGGTTAATGTACTTGAATACGTTGTTCTGCTAATTTATGCCGTCTACACAATGGAAAAAACATGAGGAAGCTGCTAAATCAGGACTTAGTAAGCAGGAAAAGGTGCAATATTTTGACAAACTAATGTTAATAGGTGGTAAAGAAACGTACAAGCAGTATTAATTAAGATATTAGCCTAATATTTCACCTACCTGACTGGAAATGATAAGAACAAAGACGAATGTTGTCAAGATTCTTGCCCTGGAAATCCTGGTTCACTTTGACTAACCACAAACGCCTTTTGTTCCTCAGACGGTTTTTTGCACTCTTCTCCTTGTTTTGTTATAACCTTTGGCAGTCTGTAGTACTCCAACTGTTCTTCCTGGTCTGACCCTTTAGAGCAGGCCAAAACATGACAATAACTGTCCATTTTCAGCAGCAATAATCAGCAATACATGTGAGTTTCGTTGGGTTCAGTGGCATTGTTTACATTCAGCACCAATACGGCTGATTGATTTATTCGTTATTATGTAGTCAAGACTTTAAGACTTTTAGTCTTTTCAGAATTGTTTTTCTTTAAGAAATATTCACTAAAGTGATCAGTTTATAAATTATAACTAATAGTCCCGCTCACCTCCTGGATGTGCAAAATAATAAATAATAGTAAGATTATGTATTGTTAATAGTATAATTATTAATAGTATCAATAATTACATAAAATATGTACTACTGTTGATGAAAAATTATGTAACCATGCGTAATATTGAATAAAATTGGGATAAACGCCTAATCGATCTAAGCGTCAGTGCGCATGCGCAGGGAGTCACGTGTTCGGACAGTCAGCTGAGCGCTGAGGATGTAAACATAAGACACGTGTTTAGACAGCGGCAGATCAATAAGCGCTGGACTTCGTTCATTCAGTTAGTTATTAGCTCTACTGTCTGTCTTCATTCAGCTGCATGTGTTTGTCCTGCTGCAGACGCTTCAATGGCCCCGTTAAAGTTTTGTGCCAATATTTCATGGCTCTTCACGGAGTTCCCGGAGTTCACGCAACGGATGCGCGCCGCGGCAAATGCGGGCTTCCGGGCGGTTGAAGCGGCGTGGATCTACAACACTGACCTGAAAGAGTTAAAAACAGTGAAGGATGAAACTGGACTCGAATTTGCGCTCATAAACACCCCCCCGGGTAAGATAGAAACAGACTGGACGTGAATGACGGACAGACAAATGTAAATAAACAGAGATATTAACACCAGTGGTAAACTGCAAATGCAGTGGGATAATGAGTCGAGTTCTGTAACCTGTTAGATCTCAGTTAAAGGTCTCCGAAGGGTGTTTGTCATTGACAGGAATAGAATAGCACAGAGTTCATTGGTCACAGATATAATGGTGCTTCATATGCAGATAGAGCTGCTTAATGGAATAGATCCGACCTTTTTCAACTCACGGGGGAAGCGTGAACCCATGTGATGCAATTCTGCTCTGATGCAAGACTTGTTGCACCATACTAAATCACCATTTAACACATTTCAGTGTATGCAAGGCTGAAATGCCTTTTCTCATCCACAATGTTCTGCAATTAGTTCAGCTCGAAGCACTTGAAATGCAGACTTTTATTATTATTATTTATTTTTTTTTTTTTTCGTGTGTGTGTGTGGATCATTTCAGTCTGGTGTCCTGTCTGTCTTTTTGTTTTTCATTTCATTAATTATCTATATCTTCCAGCGTTTTGAAAATTAAAATAACACCCTATCGATTTTTAATTTTGTCCATTCATAAATAATGACATAATGGCCTGAAATGGCATGATATATTTAGGAAATGCAGGATTCTTTTGTTTTTTTGCTGTCCTGCAGGAGATGTAAACGCAGGAGATCTGGGATTGGGTGCCGTTCCTGGACGAGAGCAGGAGTTCAGACAGGGTTTGGATCTGGCGGTGCAGTACGCCAAAGCACTTGACTGCCGAAGGTACTAGTGTGATCATACTGTAAGGTCAGAAAAGGTCAGGACTGAGATAAAAAGTCACAAAAAACTGCATTGTGAGATGGAAATGCACAATTTAGATTTAAAAAAGTCATAAACTTTATAAACTTTGAATTATTTTATAATTTGATTACTTTCTTACAGTTCAGACTTCTTTTAAAGAATTGTGAGATATAAACTCAAATATGTGATGAACTTGAAAAAAATGAAATGAGAAAAAAGTCTGTACTGCAAGAAAAGGTCAGAACTGAGATAAAAAAAAGAGACAAAAAAAATTTGTGAGATCTAAATGCAAAGATCAGAACTGAGATAAAAAGTCACAAAAACCATAATTGTGAAAAGTAAGTGGACAATTTAGAGTAAAAAAAAATCAAAATTGTAAGATATAAATTCAGAATTATTTGGTAATTCTGCATATTTTCTTACAAAGACTTCTTTTTTAAGAATTGTAAGATATAAACTCAACATTTGATAAACTTGCAATTCTGAGAGAAAAAAGTCTGGACTGTAAGAAAAGGTCAGAACTGTGAAATAAAAAATCACAAAAGCCAGAATTGTGAGATGTACATGCACAATTTAGGGTAAAAAAAAAAAAGTAAGATATAAACTCTGAATTATTTGATAATTCTGATTCTTTTCTTACAAAGACTTACCAAGCCTGCATTTATTTGATCTAAAGAACATTTTGAAGTATTTTTTACTATTTAATATAATTTGTTTTCTATAATGTAAATATAAAATGTTTTCTATATGAATATATTTTCAAATGCAATTTATTCCTGTGATCAAAGCTAAATTTTCATCATCATTACACCAGTCTTCAGCGTCCCATGATCCTTCAGAAATCATTCTGATATGCTGAATTGCTGTTAAATTATCAGTATCAATTATCAGGAGTCAGTATCTTTTTCTTTTGGAAAGAAATTATAGAAATTAATGCTTTGATTTAGCATGGATGTTTTAAATTGATTTTAAAAGTTTTTACTTGTGTTAAAAAAGTTGGTTGCTATTAAGTGTCTAAATGGGAATTCAGAGGCTGTCAGGGGCATTAAACTCATCCGCTCACTAGTCGCTTTATAGCCTCATTATGTTTGTAATCTCACTCTTGTAAACTATTCTAACTGCAATTTTTAGGGAAAATGTTTTTAAATGAAGATAGAAAGAGCTGTCAGAAGCTTAGTGATGCTGACTTTGAAGTCATGTGACTGTAGTGTAGTTTTTAGTTGTTGTTTTTCTTACTGATTGTATTTTTGTTAGTCACAGAGCTAATTTTCTGCAATATACCAGAAACCAGCAGAAAAATCGTTTGGGTTTTTGTTGAGGGAATAAGTGTGATGCAGCACTCTGTTGCAATTCAGTTTAGGCAGGGATCTCCAGCCTAATGCAAAAATAGAGACCAAACAATGATTGGTGTTGGATTTACATGGAAGTAGTAATAATAATATTTTTTATCTCACTTATTTATTGTTATTTCCCCGCTTACAATTCTGACTTCTTGGACAAAAGTTACAATTACCTTTTATTTTTTTTAATCACAATTAAACAGCATTGCAGGATGAAAAAAATTAGAATTTTTGATATCTCAAAATTCTGACTTTTTTCATAAACTCATAATTGTGAAATATAAACATGCAATTAAAAAAATAAGTTAGGATTGTGAAATAAAAACCTTCAATTACCTTTTAAAAAAGTAAAATGTAAACTTTGAAAGCTGTGAGAAAAAGTCAGAATTGTTAGTTTACATTTTGCAATTGTACATTTACGATTCTGTAAGGGATTAGGGGTTCACGCGCATAGCGCTGAACGGAAAACTGATCGCTTTTTTCTTTAAAACTAATATCTCCTTTTTTAAATCAGGTCATTCTCAACTTCTTGCAGCTAAAGTAAACATTACGGCTCATCATCCCATGGCAGAGAGGGGTGGGGCGAGCAGAGCTCATTAGCATTTAAAGGAACATGCAACGGAATAGCTCACTCTAAAAAGGGCTGATTTCGACTAGATAAAAAAAGAGTGTTTTCACACTACCATTGATACACTACCAAATTTAACCATTGTATGTTATAGACTTCTTATTAAGACCCTAAAGAATCATATCAACTTGTGGAAAATGGGCATTCAGTGACCCCTTTAAAAAGTTAAGAAAAGGGTCTTTTATTAAGGTTAAAAAAATATCTGAATTATTCATGTAAAAGCTGATAGAACACTGATGAAAATACTGCTTCAGAATAAATTGTTTACACCATTAAAATCTCGGTGATGTGGTACTTTTGTGGGGATATTTTGTGTGGAATATTGTCTCATATGAAAAAGTTAATTATATATCATTATATGATCATGTATATTGTAGTAATAATAAATATCATTCATGACAGCAATGAAATGTAGTTTTCTTTTTACATTCAACACATTAAATATTATATAATTCTATGTAATATAATGTGTATTTATGTTACAGGTCATCGGATGCCCATTTTCCACAAGTTCACATGATTCTTTAGGGTCTTCATGAAAAGTCTAAAATATACTTTGGTCAAAAAAATTCTCAGTAGTAGTGTAAAAAAAACACCATTTTACCTTATCAAAAATAGCTCTGCAAAAACTCAACTCATTTTTTTGCATGGACCCTTTAAATGCAAATGAGCTCTGCTCGCCCCGCCCCTCTCTGCTGTGGGATTATGAGCCGCAATGTTTACTTTAGCCGCATTTAGCGGCAAAACCTGCCATCGGGATCCGCACTTTCCTTTTTTAAAACGAATGTAACGTTATTCTCTGCGTCTTCAGCGACTCAGATGTTGGGAGTAAATGATGACTGCTGTGTTCATTATTACGTCCAACAACAGAACACCTCGATCACTCAATCTTAGACATGCTTGTCTTCCACTGCACCTGAGTCACACAATGGTGATCAGAGTCGGACTGTTTCAACTCGGTGAGGGTGGGCCTAAGGTAAGGCGCTCATGGGAGTGGGCTCTGTTGGTGTGACATCACACAGACAAGAAGCTGAGAATGACCTGATTTTAAAAAGGGGATATTACTTTTAAAGATTACAACCAACACACATTAATGTTCAAACAACATGTAAAAGTGAGTTTTGCATCCGATAAACCCCTTAAAATCTCATATAAGGTGGTATTAAAAAGGTCTTTAAAAAAGTCGTCTTCTTCAAATCTGCAGAAACCCTGTGACAGATTACTTTTAATGCTTGTTGCTTTGATTTTTGGCATTTATTTTAGCGTCTGATGAACCAGATTCATATTCGCAGTTCTAATCTTCGTATTATGTAAAGCATAAAAGGGCCTTCCACTCAGCGCACACTAAAACATCGTACGGACAAACTTAAGCGTCTAGACGTGAAGGTACATGCTGTTACTCCCTAAAATAGTCAAAAACACGCTGAACCAGGCTCCCAGGAGGCTTACGTCTGTGCAGCGCTGCCCCAGATGTCTGAAAGTCTGATCTGACACGCTCAAGTCCTCCACAGGAACCTCATTTTCTCCATCAGCTGTGATTTTGCAGGCGATCTCGAGATGTTTTACTGCGCTTTACCTCTGCTGAAAGTAATTCATGCTAATGTTTCTCTCCAGGATCCACTTGATGGCGGGGAGGGTGCCGGTGGGGGCGGACCGCCGCACTGTTGCCATGGAGATGGAGGACACCTTTGTGCAGAACCTGAAACATGCTGCAGGTGTGCTCTCAAAGGTGACCTCCGCCCCGTTACTGCTTTATAACGCCTGCTTTTATTCCACTGTAGAAGCTCTGGAGATCTTCTGTTAAGCTGTTTTTAGTTCAGAGCTCATACAAGTGTCTGTATTTGTCAGTATTCTGATACAATAGGCTAATTCATTGTAAAGATTCAAATAAATATTCCTGAGAGTGGTGGAATCTTGTAATAGTAAGAAAAAGTAAAGCCTAATAAATATTAATATTAATGCATTTCTCAAAGAATGCTGATTCATTTAATTTAATTTGTAGTCATTTATGCAACATTCCAATAATTTTCATTTATTTCTGGTTGAATTACATTACTTTACACTATTGTTTTTAAATTAAAGATACACTGCCGTTCTCTTACGCTCATCAAGACTGCATTTATTTGATCAAAAATACAGAAAAAATACAATAATACTGCAAAATGTTATTACAATATAAAATAATGGTTTCTATTTTAATATGAATTAAAATATTTTTATTCCTGTGATCAAAGCTGAATTTTCCTCAGCCATTACTCCAGTCTTGTATAACATGATCCTTCAGAAAGCATTCTAATATGCTGATTTATTATTAGAATTGACTTTTTTTTGGAACCTATGATACCTTTTTCAGGATTCTTTAATGAATAAAAAGTATTAAAAAAAATAACAGCATTTATTCAAAATAGAAATCTTTTCGAACAATGTAAGTCTGTGTTATCACTTTTTATCAATTTAACACATCCTTGCAGAATAAAAGTAATAATTTATTTTAACAAATTATGAATAAACATTTGCTGACCCCAAACTTTTGAACATTAGTTTATATTGTTAGAAAATACTTCAATTTTAAATAAATGCTGTTCTTTTTAACTTTTTATTCATCAAAGTATCCTAAAAAAAAAGTATAGCAGGTTCCAAAAAAAAAAAAAAAAATAGTAAGTGAAATCCATAGTATCAGGCAAAGATAATAAATCAGCATATTAGAATGATTTCTGAAGGATTATGTGACACTGAAGACTGGAGTAATTAAGCTGAAAATTCAGCTTTGACCGCATAAATAAATTAAGTTTTAATGTATATTAAAATAGAAGAACATTGTTTGACATTGTAAAAACATTTCACAATACTACTTTTTTTTCCAGTTTTTTTTAATCAAATAAACACAGCCTTTATGTGCATAAAAAATGTCTTTAAAATACATAAAAATCTTACTGATCCCAAACTTTTGACCAGCAGTGTACACATTAGCATAAACATGGTGAAATGCATTTTTTATTATATGTAATAAATAAATTAAACATTAATAATTATCATAAATGTTTTACTGAGCAGCAAATCAGCATATTAGAATGATTTCTGAAGGATTATGTGACACTGAATACTGGAGTAATGATGCTGAAAAATTCAGCTTTGATCACAGAATAAATTCGATTTTTAATGTATATTAAATAGTAGAACATTATTTTACATCGTAATATGTAATATGTCATATTAAATTTTTTCTGTATTTGTGATCAAATAAACACAGCCTTTATGAGAATCTTCTTTAAAATACATAAAAAATCTTACTGATCCCAAACTTGTGTATATATTAACATAAACATGGTGAAATGCACATTTTATTATATGTAGTAAATAAATTAAACATTGATAATAAACAGAAATTCACTTTTGGCATCACAGAAATAAATTACAATTTAACATATATTCAAATAGAAAACAGTTATTTAAAATTGTAAAAATATTTACCATATTTACCATTTACTGATCAAATAAATGCAACCTTGGTGAGCAAAAGAGACTTGTTTCAAAAGCATTAATCTTAATGACTCCAGACTTTTGAATGCATGTGTAGTTTTGTCTTTTTTCTTTTATCATCAGCTGTGACTCTTTCTTTCCCGTACAGGAAGGCATTCTGGGACTGATTGAGCCAATCAACACCAGGATAACAGATCCACGATATTTCCTCGACTCCCCACACCAAGGTAAGAAGTTTTTTTCAAAGCATGATTATGTGTATTGTGATTCCAGATTATTTACGTGTGTGTTTTTGTCTTTATCATGACTTTCTTCAGCTGCAGTGATTCTACAGAAAGTCGCTCATCCCAGCATTAGGATGCAAATGGTTAGTGAACTCTCAGCATTTGAGTTTACAACTGAAATCAAGGTTTAATTTGAGTTATTTTTATTATTATTATTATTATTCATGAGGCTTCTGTCTTAAGTTAACTGACATACATAAATGATTAGTGTTATTTTACACCAGAAATTCACTGAAAATAAATAAAGAAGTTAATGCCATTAAAACATATCTTATAGTATTTATTGTTTGATTGATTGAAATGTAAAAAAAATATATATATAAGTGAATTAGAATTATTTTCAAAAGTAGATTTTTGGCCCTTTGTATTCAAAAGTTTGGGCATCTTTGTTCTAGATGGTAAAAGTGACTTTTGAGGACTTATAGAATATACAATGGAGTTTAAATGTTCACATACACCTTGCAGAAATTTCAAAATGATAATTATTTGAGCAAAATAAGAGGGAACATACAAAATGCATGCTATTTTCTTTATTTAGTACTGACCTGAATGAGATATTTCACATGCAAGATGTTTACATACAGTCCACAAGAGAAAATAATAGTTGAATTTATAAAAATGACTCTAAAAGTTCAAAAGTTTACATACACTTGATTCTTAATACTGTGTTGTTTCCTGAATGATCCACAGCTGTGTTTTTTTGTTTAGTGATAGTTGTTTATGTGTTATAGTTAAACTGCCCGCTGTTCTTCAGAAAAATCCTTCAGGTCTCACAAAATCTTTGGTTTTTCAGCATTTTTGTGCATTTGAACCCTTTCCAGCAATGACTGTATGATTTTGAGATCCATCTTTTCACACTGAGGACAACTGAGGGACTCATATGCAACTATCACAGAAGATTCAAACATTCACTGATGCTCCAGAAGGAAAAAAAATGCATTAAGAGCCGGGGGTGAAAACTTTTAAACGGAATGAGAATGTGTACATTTTTCTTATTTTGCCTAAATATATATATACATTTTTCATTTAGTACTGCACTTCAGAAGATACATAAGATACTTACATACAGAAGACAAAATAAGTTATATTTAGCCTGATCTTTAAATTCAAAAATTTCACCCCCGGGCTCTTAATGCATTGTTGTTTTCTTCTGGAGCATCAGTGAGTGTTTGAACCTTCTGTAATAGTTGCTTTTGAATGGGGTCATTTTTATAAATTCAACGATTAATTTAATATCTTATTCAGGTCATGCTAACTAAAAAATAACATGCATTTTGTATGTAAAATAAGTAATATTTTGCAGATTCTGCAAGGTGTATGTAAACTTTTGACCTCAACTGTATATTCTTATAAATAAAAAAAGTGTCATATTTTAATTATAATTTTAGATTATAAATATTTATAAAATTGTATTTTTTTTATTATATATATATTTTTTGTTTGTTTGTTATTTTTATTTACCTCTTGTGCTGTTCATACATTTCTGACCAAAAAAGTTAATGTTTTTTTTTTTTTTTACTTTATCAGAATGGTACAAAACAAAAATCCTGGACATGATTTGAAAAGATTTAAATGGTCCTGAAAAAGAAAGAGTCACACTTGTACTGTTCATGATTAAAATTTCTATCGGAAACATTTGGTATTGCGTCAAAATATTACTGAAAGCTCATTTTTAAGATATCAACCTCAAACTTGGAATCATAGCTTGTTTAGATTTATGGACTTTCGTGAAGTTTTAGACTAAAACATGTTTTGTAAAATACAGACTTCATATGAAATTAAAAATAGCATACTTAAGAATTTTTTATAATAAGAAACATACATTTCTATAATGTTTTTTTTTTTTAGTTTTTCTTTTTAATGATTTTGACTTCAGCAGTCATTTTTGCCAAGTATCTTATTTAAAAGGAGACCAAACTGAAGTGTGTGCTCCAAAGCATTCAAAGCATAACAGGTAATAAATGGATCATATAACCTTGAAAATGCAAAGTATTAAATAAATCAATAAAACATTATTAAACTTAAGTACATTCAATTCATTCCAATAAAAAATGGTCATGGTTGACCACCACACAAGCAACACCAGAGGACCAGCTCAGTCAATAGTCAAAGCATTTCTGTTTTCTGTCAGAATCTATTCATCTGCTTTTTCAACCTGTTGTGTTGTGTGTTTTACCTCAATAGCTGTTGTGTTTTCAGCAGTGGTGAGAGATGATCATCATGTGAAGTCATTTTGAGTTATCTCATTACAGAGTGTCTGCTCTGCACATGCTGTCTTTTCCAGGATAATAAAATCACTTTCAGCGCTCTTTGATTCTGTGCTGAATAAATGATATGAGGGGAGTTTGTGGAGGCCGGCGGTGCATTAGGCAGCTGCTGTGTTTGTGAACGGCTCTCTGTCTCCAGCTCAGCGCCGTCTGACGAACAGAAAAAACCCACAGCAAAGATGATCAACCGCAGTCTACAGCAACAACATCACTGCTCTGTCTGTCTGCTTTTATAGGACATCTTCCACTGGCAGATCATGGATGGCAACCTGACGCAGAATATACGCAAATACTTACCAACGACAGGTATATAAACTAGTTACTAATAACTAAAACTGAAACTAAACTTACAAAAATGATACTTAAAATAATAAACGTAGAAGCCCGTTTCCTCCACAGAATAAAAAGGAAAAATAAAAAAGGTAATTGCGACCTTTTATCTTGCAATTCAGACTTTTTTCCCTCAGAATTGTCAGATATTAATTTGCAATTGCGAGTAAGTCAGAATTGCAAGAAAAACTCGCAATTTTTTTTATTTATCTGACTTTATAACTCAAAATTGCAAGTTTATATCATTTTTATATTCTTTATTTCTTGCAATTTAGACTTTATAACACAGAATTGCAAGTTATTAAGTCAGAATTGTGAGATAAAAAGTCACAATTCTGGAACATAAGTGTTTTTTCCCTTCAAAATTGGATATTTTAACTCAAAATTCTGAGAAAAAAAATCTGAATTGTGAGATAGAAAGTTGCGATAAACAACTTTTTTTTTTCAGTGGCAGAAATGGCTTTCATAAAAAAACATTAACTGAAAAAATAAATTAAATTAAATAAATACATATTCTTTTTATTTCAGCTAGCTGTCAAGTCAACATTTCCCATTTTAATTTAGTTTAATTTGATGTACTAAAACAACTAAAACTGAAAAACAAAGAATAAAAACTATATCATTTATAAAACTATATATATACACAAACATTCATTGCATTGCAAGTAAAACGTTTGGGGTCAGTAAAGTTTTCTAACACTCATCAAGTGTTTATTTGCTCTAAAATACAGAAAAAAAAATATATTATTCTAATGTAAAACAATGTTCTTTTATTTTTATATACACATTCAAAATGTAATTTATTTCTGTGATCAAAGCTGATTTTTTCAGCATCATTACTCCAGTCTTCAGTGTCACATGATCCTTCAGAAATCATTCTAATATGCTGATTTATTATCAGTGCTGGAAACAGCTTTTTTTTTAAATCCTTTTTATTATTCATGAATCTTTGATGACTAAAAAGTTCAAAAGAACAACATTTATTTAAAATAGAAACCTTTTTCCAACAATATACACCACTGTTCAAAAATTTGGGTTCAGTCAATTTTTGTATTTCTTTTTTTGAAAGAAATAATACTTTATTCAGCAAGAATGTGTTAAATAGATAAAAAGTGATAGCAAATATATATATATTGTTAGAAAAGATTTATATTTTGAATAAATGCTTTTTTAAACTTTTTATTCATCAAAGAATCCTAAAAAAAAGTACCACAGGTTCCAAAAAAAACTGTTTTAACATAGATACTTCTAATAATAAATCAGCATATTAGAAGTGTGACATGTGACAGTAACAGCTGATGAAAAATTCAGCTTTGCATTACAGGAAAAAAAAAAAAAATGTAATGTATATTAAAATCGAAACCATTAGTTTATATTGTAATAACATTTTGCAGTATTTTTTTTCTGTATTTTTAATCTTGATGAGCATAAGAGACTTCTTTAAAAAACATTACAAGTCTTACTGATCCAAAACTTTTAAGGTGGCGGTGTATATATAAACAAAAGATTCTAAAAAATGACT
>NC_133372.1:3801309-3847245 GCF_049309525.1 Garra rufa | reverse complement strand
CACAGAGACATATCAGGGTTTAATTTAATAGTTTTTATTTATTTAATTAAATTTTATTAATCACACAGACAGGGATTAGGGTTTAATTAAATTACATTTTCTCATTTAATTAAATTTAATAATCACTTAGGGATCAGGGTTTAATTTAATTTACTTTGTAATTTAACTAAATTTAATAATCTACAAAAATGTAAACACACTCTCCACCTTTGAAATTACTTTTCTTTCTGCTGACACTACCATGCAGGCTGGATTTTTTTTTTTTTACATTTTCTTTATTAATAATTCTTATTTTTAAGTAAAGAATTTAATATGATCTATAACATTACTTTATTTATGTAGAATAATAATAATTATTAATATTAATATTAGTATTCATAATAGTAAAGTAATTACTTATTGTAGTGTTATACATATTATTATATTAATATATATGTATAATATTATTAATAACTTTTAAATTATTATTACGTAATATTATTAATATTTATTATTATTATTTACAATACTTAGAATAAATCAATTAAATCTGTAATTTTATTTATTGATTTTTATTATATGAATATAAATTATTATGACCATTACTGTTATTATAATTATTATCATTATTATTATTATAAATTATGTTTAATAATTTCTAATAAAATTATTACTTATTGTAGTTTTAGAAAAAAAATATTATTTATAACATTATACAAATATTATATGTTATTATTATTATTATTATTATTACTACTTATACTTCATTATTATTCTTATTATTTATAGCAATGTTACAGGTAATACCTAGAACATTATTGATCATATTACATAAAATGAATGGAAAAGGATAAACACTACCTAAAAGTCCCAGTGTATAATTTTTCCTCTAATTATTCAGTTGCACACAGAAAATATCTCTCAAATGTGAACTATATTGCAAATGTTGTCTCATGTTGTTCTGACCTGCTGTTTTATTGTATTAACTGCTGTACTGAGTTTTCTACTATGTCGAAAGTGTAGTGTTTAACTGATGCTCATATTGTGCTTCACTGTTACTGTATTCCTCAACTGTTTGTACCTGAGCAGGTGTCTCTCTCCTTCCGACTGCTCCTCAAATGGGACGGCGTTATGGCAAACCAGCAGCGACACGTCAAAATCATCATGGTGTCGCAATCCCTCCAGATCCTTAAATGAGCCAGAGCTAAACGAGAACAGCATTATTAGAATATAAATGATAAAAACATGACAAGCTCAAACTAGGAGTGAACCGTTAAAGTACCTGTTCCACAGAGCGACGAGTGCATACTCGTGCAGATCTGCGCTCGGCGCCCCCTTTTTGTTATCGGTGGTAACTGCAGCTTTAGACATGCGCAAGGGCTTCATCCCGTAAGTGCCGGCGTGATCTGTGATGTAATTGTACAGCTGATGTGCTGTGATCATCCCCGTCGATATGGAGAAACTCCCTAGGACACATGAAAATATATTATGCACAGGAAAAACAAGGAAAACTCAAAAAAAAAAAAAAAAATATATATATATATATATATATATATAAATTATATTTTGGAAAACAAAAATTCAAGAAATAAACAGATTTTACACTCTAAGTTATGAATCCAAATTATTTTGTAATGTCATTATTGTTTCTAATTATATTCTCATTTTCAATCAGCATAAAGTACCGTGATGTATAAATGCTTTACAATTTAAATATATCTTTTTGCTTTATATTATAATAATAAAATCTCCAAAATTCCACTATTAAACATAAATGTCACTAATAAATATAATAAATAGGTAAATAAATAAATAAATACAAATATGCCACTATAAATAAATAATCAATAAATAATATATAAATATATCCCAATTAAAACAAACAAATAAATAAATGTTACTATTAAACATACATATGTAAATAAAAAACATACATATACAAATACAAATATGCCACTATAAAATAAATAAATAAATAAATAATATATGCCACTATTAAAACATAAACAATATTGAATTAGGTATAAATATTTATAATAAACAAACACAAAAATGCCTCTGTAAAATAAACACACAAATAAATAATATATAACTATATCCCACTACAAATAAAGAAATAAGGTCACTTTTAAACATACATAGGTAAATAAAATTATATATAAATATATGCCACTATTAAATCATACATAATATACAATTAGGTATAAGTGTTTCCCACTATTAAACAAATATACATATATAAAAACATACATAAATACAAATGTCACTATAAAAAACAACTAATAAATTATATATAAATATATCCTAATAACAATAAATAAATCTATTGTTACTAATAAACATACATATGTAAATAAAAACATATGTAAATACAAAATGTCACAATAATTAATCAAATAAATAATATATAAATATATCCTTCCAAAAAATAAATAAAACTATCATACATACATAAATAAAAACAAAAATAAAAACAAATATGCCACTAAAATAAATAAATAAACAAATAAATAATATAAATACAAATATGCCACTATTAAACATGAATAAACTTGTGTATAAAAATATCTCACAATAAATATATAAAAAAATTAAAAAACAAATAAATAAAATTATGCATAAATAAATAAAACGCATATGTCCCTATTAAACAAACACATAATTAATATGATACACAAATATAAATATATGCCACTATTAAACAAATAATTAAACGTAAATAAACTTATGTATATATCATACAATAAATAAATAAATAATATATAAATGTAAAAAATATATATAAATACGAATGTATGCCACTATTAAACACAAATAAATCAAATTATGTATAAATAAAACGCATATATGCCACTATTAAACATAAATACATAATTAAAATGATATACAAATATAAATATATGCCACTATTAAACAATTATTAAATAAAAATTAAATAAATTAAATAAAATAAATATATATATACACACACATACACACACACACACACACACACACACACACACACGAGTATATGCCACTATTAAACACAAATAAATAAATGTATGTATAAATAAATAAAATGCATGTCACTATTAAACATAAATACATAATTAAAATGATACACAAATATAAATATATGCCACTATTAAACAAATATTAAACGTAAATAAACTTATGTATATATCATACAATAAATAAATAAATAATATATAAATGTAAAATATATATATAAATACTAATGTATGCCACTATTAAACACAAATAAATCAAATTATGTATAAATAAAACGCATATATGCCACTATTAAACATAAATACATAATTAAAATGATATACAAATATAAATATATGCCACTATTAAACAATTATTAAATAAAAATTAAATAAATAAAATTAAATAAATATATACATACACATATACACACACACACACACACACACACACACACACACACACACACACACACACACACACACACACACACGAGTATATGCCACTATTAAACACAAATAAATAAATGTATGTATAAATAAATAAAACGCATGTCACTATTAAACATAAATACATAATTAAAAGGATATACAAATATAAAAATATGCCACTATTAAACTAATACAATTTAATTAGGTATAATTAACTAAATAAATCCTTTTTTTAAATAACAATAAAAAATATATAACATATATATAAAAAAATGCATTGTTATGAATGACTGTGACAGCTCATGCAGCATTAATTAACTCTTAACAGCTATGTGCTAAAGCTGAAAATGAGTGAATTGTAAATTGACGTGTGTTTTTGACATGCACTCACCCTGGAAGACGTGGTTGCGTCCGAACTTGGGTATGTCTGGGTGATGAGCGATAAAGTCCTCCAGAAAGGCGGTGAGCTGGTAGCCCTGGCGCAGGGTCATGTGACAGCCCACGAGGTACTGATGCACCACACGCAGGTGGAAGTCGTAGCTGAACGAGTGAACGTGCATCAGATCCCGCACCTTATCGCACTCCTCCGTGAACAGCATAGACAGCTGAGGGCAGAAACACACATGAACACTGTTACCACAGGACCACAGCACACCGCTGCGGTCAGAAACCTTCAGAACCCCAGAGGAAGAACGAAAGCAGTAGCAGGAACATCATCCCATCAACTCCAGATCCCCAAAACCTCATCAAAGAGCTTCTCTACAGACGGTCAAATGAAACCAACCTCAATGAAAAACTTGTCCAGCTCACATTTCAACCCAAAATTTTAATTTAAGTTTTTAAATTAAACATTGACCACTGAGATTTGTGGCAGTAATTAGATTCTCATTACTGCAATATTTTTAAATTAGCATAAGAACTACCATTATATATAAATAGTGAATAATTTAAATACCATATTTTTGTTATAGTATATTATATTATAGTAATAATATATTGTTTAAATTTATTATGTGTATATATAAAAACACACACATACAGTATATATGTGACCCTGGACCACAAAACCAGTCATAAGGTTAAATTTTACAAAACTGAGATGTATGCATCATATGAAAGCTCAATAAATAAGCTTTCTATCGATATATTGTATAGGACAATATTTGGCTGAGATACATCTATTTGAATATCTGAAATCTGAGGGTGCAAAAAAATCTAAATACTGAGAAAATCACCTTTAAAGTTGTCCAAATTAAGTTCTTAACAATGCATATTACTAATCAAAAATTACATTTTTATATATCTATAGTAGGAATTTTACAAAAAATCTTAATGGAACATGAACTTTACTTAATTTCCTAATGATTTTTGGCATAAAAGAAAAATCAATAATTTTGACCCATACAATGTATTTTTGGCTATTGCTACAAATATACTCCAGCGACTTAAGACTGGTTTTGTGCTCCAGGGTCACATATTTTGAAATTATTTACATGTATTTACATATTTTTACTCATATATACATGCATGTGTTTATTTATATATACATAGTACACACATATATTATGTATACAAAAACTTATTTTAGATGCAATTAATCGTGATTAATTATTGCCCAGCACTAATAAATATTATGTCTCTATTAAACATAAACGAATCAATTAATCCCACTATTAAACAAATAAAATACTTTTTAATTATATATCACACTATCAAACATAAATAAATAATTTGAAATGTGTATAAATATATCCCACTATTATACAAAAATAAATTAACACCACTTTTGAAAAAAATACATTAGAGAAAATGTAATAAAATGTAGATATAAATATCATTTCACTATTAAACATAAACAAATAAATAAATCTCATATTTGAATATATGCTACTATGAAACAGAAATAAATTATTAAACATATATATATACCAATGAAAACCAAATAAACCAAAAAACTACCACTATTTTAAAAAAAATTAAACCCCACTATTAAACATAAATAAATAAATAAATAAATAAATAAATAAAATGTCACTATCAAACATAAGTAAATAAAATGAATGGGTAAATAAATAAATGCCACTATTAAACATACATACATAAATAAAATCATACATAAATACAAATATCCCAAACAAATAATATATAAATAATTTTTTACAATAAATAAATAAATAAATAAATGTTTATTACAAATATGTCACTATAAAATAAACAAATAAATAAATAATATAACATTACTAAACAAAAAAAAAAATCCCACTACCACTATTAAAAAATAATATTAAAAAAAAAAATACTATTAAACATGAACAAATAAATAAATAAATCCCACTATTAAACCAATAAATAAAATATATGAATATATCCCATTTCAAAAAAAAAAAAAAATAAATAAATAAATCCCACTTTTGGGAAAAAAAATTATATAAATATTATGAAATTAATGAATCCCACAACCACTATTTAAAAAATCTCGAATCTCACTATTAAACATGACTAAATAAATAACATTATTAAACATAAATAAGTAAATAAAATTATATGTAAACATGCATTTATGCAACTATTAAACATAAGTAAATAGGTTAATAAATAAATGTCTCTGTTAAACATGTATACATAAATAAAATCATACATAAATACAAATATCCCACTATAAATTAACCAAATAAATAATATATGAATATATCCCACTAAAAATTAATTTATTTTTTAAAATAAAAATATCGCACTATAAATTAACCAAATAAATAATATATGAATATATCCCATTAAAAATTAATTTATTTTTTAAAATAAATAAATAAATGTTACTATTAAACATACATATGTAAATAAAAAAAACAAATACAAATATGCCACTATAAAATAAATATAAACATATAACATACAACTATATCCCACTATAAATAAATAAATAAATAAATAATACAACATTATTAAACATTAGAATCCCACTACCACTATTAAAAAAAAACAACAGATAAATAAAAAATAAATATATGTATGCATGTATGCCACTTTTAAAAATTAATAATTACATAATATATAAATATATGCCACTATTTGCAAATAAATAAATAAATAAATAATGCATCATTTTCACTTTTCAGTGCGGTCTGACAAATTACTTGTCAGTGGAAACTTATTGCATCATGTAAAGTGTGTTAATGTCATGGAAATGAAGTCCCAGAGCACACAATCTTAATGGGGTTTGATTCGGAAGTGAAATCTGAACCAGACATGTTCTTGATGCATTTCGTGAAAATCACCCAAGCGCACATTGAACCCGATAACGTCTAAAACTTAACGTGGCTGACTTGTGAAGAGCAAACCAGCGACCTGCCAAAACCTTTACAAGAGTCTTTTTAAAAGCATCTGTGATATCAATCAACATAATAACTGTATCCTATTTAATTAAATCTCACATCAAAGGCGTGCTTACAAAAGCATTAGTGGTGAATGCAAATGATTGCAGAGGGAGCGAGCAGGAGTAATTACAGTACAATGGGAGCAGGAGGTGGGGAGGGCGCTGGTTTTCGACGGCTAAACGCTATTACCGCTGATGCTTTCATCCTGACCATTACCCTGGAACAAATGCAAATAGGTCTTATCAAATCAAAGAGTTGAGCATTTAAAAAAAACAGTTCGCTTGACGCCGCCGTGGCCGTTCCATTTGCAGAAAGCAGAAAACAGCTCGAGCAATTGCACCTTTCATCCCCACGTTTTTCCCGTCAACATTTTGAAATCTGCCGGTGGCCCATTTGACTGAAGGTTCTGAGGAAAGATAATACCGCCGGTCCATTTTCCTCTCTGCGTAAAACAGCTTTCGGAAACATGAAGCATGAAAACGGCTTCGTTCACAGCATGCTATGATTGCGGTGGTTAGTCTGTTGTGTTTGCATTCTTGACACTCTTACAGCATAATTACACTTTAGACCCGAGTCATGTGTTAACCAAATGCCAACATTCAGAGCATTAAGGCCTTATTGAGGCTTTTGACATTTTCCAATGCATTGAACGCTATGGAGTTTTCCCAGATGCCACAAGGCAAACAAGTCAAGCTGTGCAATGCATCACCATACACTTTATAAATGGAGGAGATGGTCCACTTGAACATATAAATGAGAGCAATCATAACAGCAGCTGTAGTCCTGCCCTACAGGTAAAACAGCCAATATTTCTTTTGATAGAGGCAGAGCTTCACTCAATAAAGCAGCTGAATGCATTACAGTTCAAATAGCTATCAGAAAAATACCTGTTTGTTTACACTTGGCGATGCATGTGCATAGCTGGGTTTTTGAGTGATTTGAGCTTTAAAGCCACTGATTTTAAGCTATGATATAACTGTCATTAGGGATGCACCGAAATGAAAATTCTTAGCCAAAGCCGAGCAAAATTACACTCTGGGCTGAAGGCCAATTACCGAACACGGTTTTTCGTGCCCCCCCCCCCATGTATTTTGCACATTTTGTTTCACCATCGCACAAATTAAATAGCCAATATTAGCTTTTTACAGTTTCTTCTTGCTTTTCAAAGAAAAAAAATCAATTTCAAAACAACAATTTAAAAATATTTATTTAACACTGAACATTTTTTTTTTCATTCTAGTAGACATTATAGCCTTCCAACAAAGCACAATTTAAGTTAAAATTAATAAGTTAGTAAAATAATATTCTTTGGCCATTTTTAAGACCCTCTTCTTGAATCAGGCATGTGTTATTAATGCACAAATAAATGCAGTCTTGCTGAGCAAAGGAGAATGTTAGAATAAATGTATTAATAGAGCTGTTGTAATGATGGTTATCATTATTTTTGTATTACTTTTACAGAACAACAGTAAAATTACAATAGTAACATTTATTAATGTTAACTTTTATTTTGGCGGAAACCTGCAAGAAGCTGACCTTGCGCTTTGGACTTTGAAACCTGGCTAACAAGCTCATGCAGCGCTGTCAGAATAAATACAGTTCATGTGTGTATTAGACAACATTTTGCATCCTTCTCTGACAGTTTTAAATGCTTTCACACTGCCGAAATGTTTGCTGCATTAGTGCTCGCCTCTATTTGATCGCATCACGTCATCGTTCGATATAATTTATTTGGCCTTTTTGCTTATTCGGTTGCCGAACATTCGGTGCATCCCTAATTGTCATATTTTATTGATCTGAAATAAATAATTTAAACAGAATTTTGACCAACACAATTCTGGAGATTTTAGCATCTCTCCATTTAGTCAGATGAAGCTGTACTTGCATGGCTAGAAACAGCTGCCCAAGGCGTTACGAAGATGGCCGCTGAGTGAACTTGCCTTTAAGGGACTTTGTCGCCACTTAGAGAGTTCTAAGTGTTCCACTTTCTTTCTTTTGCAGTTTGTTTACTGTATACTGTGTACTTTCACTACTTTCTGGCTGCCTGGTAAACTTACAAAATCACCTTTCCATGACCCTAGATGCTGAAGTGCTAAAAGGGCCCTAAAGTCAACATAAACATTTGTACATATATATATATATATATATATATATATATAAAAAAAAAAAAAAAAAGCATCTTGCCTTATTGCACAAATTTTTAGATTTTGTTTATGCTCATTATTCCAAATACAAAATATCTAATCAAAGTGCAATAACTGGTAACACTTTATTTTAAGAGGTTACATGCACTTACTTCACAGTAAATTATGCAAAATTAGAAGCAATTATACTCTAAATCAAATATTGTAATTATGCATAACACATTGCATGTACTTACTATAGTAATAACTGTTAATTATTCATAATTACGAGTAACTTACCCCAAAACAAACCCGGGAACAACTTATTTAAGTGTCTCTGTTAAACATTACATTACATGTACTTGTAGTAATAAGAGTAAACTATGCATAATTACAAGTAACTAACTCTAAACCAAATGGTAACACTTTACAGTGTCACTGTTACACATTACATGTACTTACTGTAGTAATAACAGTAAATGATGCATAATTACAAGTAATTAAACCTAAATCAAACCTGGTAACATCGTATTTTAGCATCCTTGTTATATATTACATGTAATTACTGTAGTAATAACAGTAAATTATGCATAATTACAGGTAACTAACCCCAAACCAAACCCGGTAACAACTTATTTTAGTGTCTCTGTCAAACATCACATGTACTTGTAGTAATAAGAGTAAACTATGCATAATTACAGGTAACTAACCCTAAGCCAAATGGTAACACTTTATATTGTCCTTGTAAGACATTACATCCACTTACTGTAGTAATAAAGAGTAGGTTATGCATAACTACAAGTAATTAACCCTAAAGCAACACTTTATATTAGCCTTATTTTAGTGCCCTTGTCAAACATTACATGTACTTACTGTAGTAACAACAGTAAATTATGCATAATTACAAGTAACTAACCCTAAACCAAAACTGGCAACACTTTATTTTCAAAGTCTGTTACATGTTACATGTACTTACTGTGGTAATTATGCATAATTGCAAGTAATTAACCCTAAATCAAACATGGTAACACTTTATAATAACACCTTTGTAATTGTTACACTGTAGTAATATGCATCATTTTATGTAACTAAACTTAAACTGTTCCTAACCCTAAAGTATGTTTATTTTACTTGATATTTGATTACACTGTAACAAGGATGAAGTTATATACAGTGTAACCCCAAACCCTAATCTTAACCCTATAGTGAGTATATATAGTTAATTAATATTACTCAGTACTTATTTGTGTACAATGTCACCTTAAAATAAAGTGTAATCCAAAAAATGAACTGCACATCATTTCTTTTCAGACAATATCATGAAAAACTCCATTCAACTTATCACCATCCAGTCAAATCCCACTCTACATTTTCTAGACGAATATCTTGTACATCAGATTTCGGAAGTAAAATAGGTCGAGCAAAGCATTTATGCTGACTTTAAGTCTTTTGTTCCCTATCTTGTTTTCAAGCAGACGCAATCATGATAAAGTGGCACTGCTCTATTTGAAGATGCCATTAGTGATTTCCTCATTTTGAAACAGCTTGTGAAAAGCAAATTATGAATGTTCCAAATTAGCCAA
This sequence comes from Garra rufa, assembly GCF_049309525.1. NCBI lineage: Eukaryota > Metazoa > Chordata > Actinopteri > Cypriniformes > Cyprinidae > Garra > Garra rufa. Next base: position 3,836,782 of record NC_133372.1, on the reverse strand, counting down.
GAAAATTACAAAGTGAAATGAAAGAAAATTAGCATTATCAGATTTGTTTCTGCTTATCTATGAAGAAAAAACATTATATATTGAACAAACTCAGAATTAAGTCGATGATTCCCATAAAAGGAAACAAGCAGATCCAAATCAAGATGCAAAAAGAGAAGAAGAAAATCAAGGATAATCACCGGGCAAAGAAAATAAGAGATCATTGGCCTATGAGAGCTGCGAGAAGAGCGACCCCATGACCTCTCAGAAGATGCCGCATTCATGAGCACCTCGAGGCTCATCCGGCAAGATGCATCGCTGACAAACACAGACAAACACATGGAAAGGAACCATCTGGTTTTCAATGAACCGCACAGAAAGGTTTGATTTGGGCAGCAATAAGAAAAGGGAGGAGCCAGGCACTACACGGGGGAGGAGTCTGAGGGAAAGACTGAAGCCTGATTGGTGGGAGACGAGCCCCGCCCCGAGGATGCAGAGACATACCGCAGAGTCAGAGGCCGTGGGCACCTCGGGGAACGGCTGGCTAGGAGGTTTGTTGAGAAGAGATTCCTGATGGAAAGAAAGGGTGAGATGGGACTAGACACACACACACAAACATAAACACACATTCACACATTCATACACACATGCCATGTGCAAGACAGTGAGACACACAAACAAACAAACAAACAGAGACAGAAAGATGAGAAACATGCCACACAGAGAGGTTAGAAGTCAATTTACACAAATGAACAAAACACACATGCACTGGGCTAATGTATGAGGGGGTGTGACAGGAAGTGACATGAGATGATCAATAATGATGAGCGTGAGCTTGAGGTGTGTGCAGGCTGAACCGATGAGAAGCAGGCGTGACCTTTCACTCTGTAACTCTGCTAAATATCCACTTCTTATGGCTCCTGTTACATCATGATCTATTCCCACTGTTTATTCCTGGAGCAAACTCTTGATAAAAGTCAGATATATAGAAAGTATTCTCATGGCATCCAGCGCCACTTCAATATCAACTAGATCTGGCGGTTCAGTGAATAGAAGTATAGCCTAAAATAAATATTATGTATTAATAATGAAATGTTTAGTACATGTCAGGGGGAAAATTATTAAAATGATAGTCACTATAATATTTAGTATATTTAGCCAAAAAACTTTGCTTTGAATTTTCATGCTTATTTTTTAATTGTTTCATAGATGTACAGGTGCAATCTGCAAAAAGCTCATTATTTTAGCAAAAGGGATCATACAAAATGCATGTGATTTTTTATTTAGTACTGACCTAAATAAAATATTCCACATAAAAGGTGTTTACATAGTCCACAAGAGAAAATAATAGTTGAATTTATAAAAATTACCCTGTTCAAAAGGTTACATCCTGTGTTTTTACCTCAATGATCCACAGCTGTGTTTTTTTTTTTTTTTTTTTTTTAGTGATAGTTGTTTATGAGTCCCTTGTTTGTCCTGAACAGTTAAACTGCCTGCTGTTCTTCAGAAAAAATCCTTCAGGTCACACAAATTCTTTGGTTTTCCAGCATTTTTGTTTATTTGAACCCTTTCCAACAATGACTGTATGATTTTGAAATCCATCTTTTCACACTGAGGACAACTGAGGGACTCATATGCAACTATTACAGAAGGTCCAAACACTCACTGATGCATTAGGAAAAAAAATGCATTAAGAGCTGAGGGTGAATCCTTTCGAATTTGAAGATCACAGTAAATTTTTTTTTTTTTTTTGGGGAAACATGTAACTATCTTCTGTAGTCTCTAAAGGGCAGTTGTTCTCAGTGTAAAAAGATGGATCTCAAAATCATACAGTCATTGTTGGAAAGGGTTCAAATACACAAAAATGCTGGAAAACCAAAGAATCTGTGGGACCTGAAGGATTTTTTCTGAAGGACAGCAGGCAGTTTAACTGTTCAGAACAAACAAGGGACTCATGAACAACTATCACTAAACAAAAACACACAGCTGTGGATCATTCAGGGAACAACACAGTATTAAGAATCAATTCAACTATTGTTTTCTCTTGTGGACTCTATGTAAACATATTTTATGTGAAATATCTTATTCAGGTCAGTACTAACTGAACAATAACATGCATTATGTATGATCCCTCTTATTTTGGTCAAATTAACCAAATTTGTTTTAAATTAAAATATCACGCTTTTTTAAAAACCTAAATATAACAGGGCTGGTATAAAATCTTGTTTAAAAAACAAATATAATGCACTTAAAAATATGAATGCAATTTTTAGTATTTAAAAAAATATATTATTCTGATTTAAAAACACATCTTTTTAGTCTGGCTTTCTTACATTTCACGATTTTAGTACATGTTGTGTTTTTCTTTCGTTTTTGTGATGTTATTCATCTCCAATTTTTGTTTTTCTATTTTATACTTTTTAAACACTTTATAAATGTTTTTATTGCCATGAATTACTTTTAGCTCTCATTTCATGTCATTTTTTAACCTTCTCGTTCATTTTTTGCTGTTAATTTTAAACCTTGTGTCAATCATGTTTTCAAAAGGATTGAACAATCAAACTATTACTAATTATTCTGCTATGTTATTGTTTTTATGTTGGTTTTGTTTCTGGAGAACCAAATACATCCACTTAAAATAGTTAAAATGTCATTACTTTAATGACAATTAAATCACTGTTGCTACTGTAATTGTGACAAAACATGAACAATAACATAAAACAACAAATTGTTCAAATATTTGTTGACCTCTGTGGAAAGATGTATAGGTAATACACTGAGCCTGAGATATGAAAACATGATTTCATAAACGTTCGACAGTAACCTTTTCCAACATTATTTTTTATTAAAAGACCAATTTTCTGGTACAAATGGCACAGTTTCCTGACAATGACCTTTACATATGTGACCCTGGACCACAAAAGCAGTCTTAAGTCGCTGGGGTATATTTGTAGCAATAGCCAAAAATACATTGCATGGGTCAAAATTATTGATTTTTCTTTTATGTCAAAAATCACTAGGAAATTAAGTAAAGATCATGTTCCATGAAGATTTTTTGTAAAATTCCTACCATAAACCTATCAAAATGTAATTTTTGATTAGTAATATGCATTGTTAAGAACTTAATTTGGACAACTTTAAAGGTGATTTTCTCAGTATTTTGATTTGTTGCACCCTTAGATTCCAGATTTTCAAATAGATGTATCTCGGCCAAATATTGTCCTATCCTAACAAACCATACATCAATAGAAAGCTTATTTATTGAGCGTTCATATGATGTATAAATCTCAGTTTTGTAAAATTTAACCTTATGACTGGTTTTGTGGTCCAGGGTCACATATAGGTGTAAGACATCTGACTTCAAGATGATTTTCATGGTGAATTTATGGGACCTTTATGAAAATGTCTACTTTATCATTCTATAAGTGGATTTGGTTCTCCAGGAATAAAAAGAAGCATTACCATAGCACAATAATTAACAAGAACTCAACCTGATTGCTCATTCCTTATGAAAAACAACACTAAATTGGCAGATGTTTGTTGACGCAACCGCATACTATGGATTCTAATAGATGTAAGTTGATGAATTTTCATTTTCATTACTGATTCCTTGTGACTTTTATGCCTGTTTGCCCTCAAGCTCCGTTTGCAGAATCTGCACTTACAAACAACCAAACAAACACGCTAATGACTTAATAGCTGGATATGAGCAGCTGTGATTGGAGACACCTTATGGGCTTCTGGAGGAAATCAGAGCCCTCCTGCTGAGAAACATCTGGAGATTTACAAATATTTACACTTAATTACTCCTCATTTAGAGCCAACCTGGACCCGCTGCACTTTAAATACGCCATCAGAGAGAAAGAGACAGACATTTGACCAGCGAATCCTGCTAACAAAGGAGCCGACGGCTGCCTGTTGCTCATATTAAACATCCACAGAGAGTACAAGCAGGCACTTACAACAGATGCACAGAAACTCTGAAACACCTCGTTTACTCTCACGTTCTCTCTCTTCAACACATGCAGTCTTGTCTGTTGTTTTAATGCGCAGATGCCGTTACCTGAGAATTAACCGTCTGACCCATGGGAATCCTGGAGCACTCTAATGCAAACTGCTTCACACAGAAATAACAGCCCTGGAACAGAGTCAGAGGATTGTGTGTTAACAGAGGAACAGTTGTGCATCAGCTGTAGACAGATTCATCACCACTTTATTCAGGAGCTTTTCAAGGCAAAATAATCAGAATTGGCTCCATTTACTTTCTTCAATCAGTCCGGTCACGATTCATCAGTACACACAATTATGTTATTATTGTCTTTGTAGTAATTATTATGATTATCGAACTGAACAAATAAAACAAAAATCTATTTAATCGATTTAACACTCTTTCATAATCTGCACTTTTCATCAAGAAAAAATAAAATAAATAAAATTATGAACTAAATTATTATTTATTTTCTTTATTATTATAGAATCATAGATTTGAACAAACCACTAATAATACTACTAGGCTACTACTAAACCATCATTACTATTATCATTATTAGAACGATTATTGACTAACTAACTAAATAAACAAAATTCAGAACCCATTTATTAAAACAACCACATAATTGTGGAGCCTGATTTAGGATTAAGTTTTTATGAAAATCCATATCCGTAAGTCTGAACCTCATAATTATTAATTTTCTTAATACTACTACTACTGCTAATAATAATAATAATAATAATAATAATTATTATTATTATTGTTGTTTTTTAGGATTAGGTTTTTATTCATATCCCTAACTATAAGTTTGAACCTTATAATTATTAATATTCTTAATAATAATAATAATTGTAATAATAATACTTAATAATAATAATAATAATAATAATAATAATAATAATAATAAGTTTATTAAGATTCGTTTCTTTATAAAAAATAATAATTATTATTATATATAATAATATAAAATATTATTATTAATATTATAATTATTATTTTTATTATTAGGTTTATTAAGATTAGGTTTTTTTTATTATTAATTTTCTTTATAAAAATAATAATTGTTATTATATATAATAATATAAAAGATTATTATTAATAATAATATTATTATTAGGTTTATTAGGATTAGGATTTTATTTGAGTCCCTAAACATAAGTCTGAACTTTATAATTATTAATTATCTTAATAATAATAATAATAATAATAATAATAATAATAATAATAATTATTATTATTATTATTATTATTATTATTATTATGTTTAGGTTTATTGGGTTTTTATATTTTTTTTCGAAAATATATTATATATTTATTTTGTATTATTTATTTAAGTTTAAGTCTGAACCTTATAATTATTAATTTTCTTAATAATAATAAAAATATGTATATATTAATATTATTAGGTTTAGGTTTATTAGGATTAGGTTTTTATTTAAATCCCTAACCAAAAGTCCAAACCTTATAATTATTAACATTATTATTATTATTAGGTTTATTAGGATTAGTCTGAACCTTATAATAATACTTATAATTAACTTTCAGCAAAATGTATGGACTGTTTCCCTCTAATCGTTGCAGTTTTATGCCATTTTTGCCACTGAATCATGCATACAGTAAGTAGTAATTCACACAGAATGGGAAAAACTTGCAGGGGTTAACATGTTAACTTTGACAGCCCTGATATAAATATCAAGTCATGCGATTAAATTAATTTGAAATTTAATTGAGAGAGATTTTAGACATGAGCAGCGCTGGAGATCAGATGATGACGCAGTGTTTCCTTGCTGTTGATTTTATATGTTCAAATATTAATAAGCATAAATAGCGCAGGAGCGTGGCAGAATCCATTAAACATCCCTCTCCTCGACGTCTGCAGAGACTTTCACAGCGTTCCTGTGAAAAGCCCAGTGTTTGCTCTCGGCTGATGTGCTAAGAGGCCGATTCTATGCCCTGATCTGCACTGAGACACAGACAGATGAAGGTCTCACTTGAAAAGCCAGTTCCATCAGGACGATTCCTCCTGGCAGCGCCCTCTGCAGGTGATACGACGCCGAACTCGATGCACTGCTCTGCTGGAAGACCCAGAAAAACACCATCATTGTGTATTTGTGTGTCTGTGTGTGTGTGTGTGTGTGTGTGTGTGTGTGTGTGTGTGTGTGTGTGTGTGTGTGTTAGCCATCGTCTATGGCAGATAATGTTAAAAAATTGTTCTTAAGAAATTAAATATTTGAATGCATTAAATTGTTCAAAACTGTTAGAAAAGACATTTATAATGTTACAAAAGATTTAAAGATTTTAAACCACATTTGTGTCCAGTGTTGGGAAGGTTACTTTGGAAATGCAATAGGTAACAGATTACAAGTTACTTGATTTAAAATGTAACAAGTAGAGTAACTTTTCAATTACTTTATAAAAGTAATGCAACTTATTACTTCTAATTACTTTTTGATTATTTTTCTAAATTTCGAATATTTTCAACTGTTGTTCATTTTGAAACATTTAAACCAGGCAGAGTTAATCTTACAGAAGCACTCAATATTGATTATTGTCAGACTTTCAAAATCCTTCATCACTTGAATTAAGTAAGGGATAATATCCATCTTTATTTTGCGGTAACAACTGGCTACATACATCAACAACATTATCCCACTTATTACACAACTGCTTCATAGATTATTTTGATGTTTAGGATAAAATTAGACACGAAACACTGATCTGAGTTGAAATATTTGAACGCAAAGCTTCCATGAAGAAATCAGATGCTAGCAAACGGCAAGTTCAAATTAGACATTTTAGGTATACAGTGCAGTCTTACCAGTTTTCTTATACAACATTTCACCACATAAATAATTAAGGGAGTAGTACTAGTTTGTAAGTTATCTTATAATCCATTACAGTGTACAAAAAAAATAAAATAAATAAATGGCAGCATCTGCGTTTGTATGAAACAATAGAGTGAGTCCACGATACCATGTCCACATAATATTGAATTAAGCTTTAATCTTAAAAAATAAAGTTTATTTATAAACCCAAATAGGAAATAAAACTGTTATCGAATAAGCATGTGTCCTATTATGTGTCCTAAACTCCTGAAACATTGGTGTCTCATTTTAGAGCAGTCAATGCAATTTATGAACGAAGTCAATTAAATCTGTAAGTGGGGGTGAGTGTGTGAAAAAATTCAGATGTAATCCCCTTTGTAATCACTGGCATTTTTCAGAAGTAACTGTAATTTAATTACATATGTTTTTTAAGTAACTGTAACTAATTACAAGTACATTTATTTTGTAATTAAATTACGTAATTCCGTTACATGTAACTAGTTACTCCCCAACACTGTTTGTGTGTCTTGTTACCAAACACTGACTTCAAATGTGATATGATGTGTGATATGATATGATATTCAAATGTGATATGATGAAAACTGATGCAAAATATGATATGAAGAATGTCAATGAACAGACTTTGTATTTAAAGATGAGATTTTCAGCATTTTTGCCTTTATTCAGGATCTAAAACAGGACCAGAAGTGTGTCAAAGGACATAAGGCCAATGTGTGTGTTTGAACCGTAATGCACACAGACAGACGTATGTAAAATGCAAATTTCAATTAAGAAACACCAGAGTGTGACTGAATGGTTAAATATGGATGAGCAGATACAGTACCTTCGGGCTGTCTTCGCTTTTCTGCTTATTATATGAGAAAGAGGAGAAGGAAGATCTGCCTTCGGTGGATAAAGAACTCAACATGGCGGCTCGTTTTTGAGCGATGCTGCAGAGAGAATGAACGAGAGAGAGAGACAGAGTGAGAGCGAGAGCGAGAGCGTGTGCGGCCCGTCGGGCATCTGACCCCGTCAGTAATGCGGCCCTCATGCTGCCGGTCAGACTGAATCACACGCTCCTGCTGCTTAATGCAGTGTGTCCAGCATTAGCACATCACACACACTGTACAGAGAACAGCCTTCTGCAGAAAGCACTTATTGTTGAACTTATTGTCGCCGGATAGCTCTGAAGTTTTCATACCGTGTTTGGTTGAGGGAAAAAAGCAAAAAGCTTTTTTAACAAAAAAAACTTTGACGTAAAAGCCATTCTGTGCAGGCTGTGATTTGTGACAGAAAGAGTGAAGCGAATAACAGTGTTTATGGCTGAAATGCACAGCTCAAAACCAATTGTTTGATATCCGGAAACCTGCGTCACATTCAAGTCCTGCTGGGAAGGTCGTATTTATGAGTTGGGAAGGTGTTACTATATTCAGAGGAAGATGGCAATGTATCTTTTCTATATAAAATGCAACAAGAGTTTTTGAACACCATATCTACAAAATGTGAGATTTAGCCTTTTTGCTGCAAATTAAATCGTTATGTGTTCTACTATGGATGCACAGAATGTTTGGTAACCAGAATTATTCGGCTGAAAATAGCAAACAAACAGTGTTCGGCTGAATAAGTGAAAAGACCGAATAAATTATACCGAACAATGACGTGACGCAATCAAATAGAGGTGCGCACCAATGCAGCAAACATGTCAGCAGTGTGGAAGCATTTAAAACTGTCAGAGAAAGATGCAAAAATCATTACAAGCACCGTCAGCGAGAGACTGTTTAGTATCACATCGCATGTCTTCCATGAGAAGAGAAAGGGCTGGCTGTAGCTGGTTACTGTATGATGACTGAAATCGCCAAATGGCCTTAAACCATTAGTAAATAAACTACAGAACGTTATGTTGTCTAATACAAGAACAAACTGTATTTATTATTACTATTTATTTGATCAAAAAAAAAAAAAGAGCAATATTCTTAAGTATTATTGCAGTTTATTTCTGTGATGCAACGCTGAATTTTCAGCAGTCATTACTCCAGTCTTCAGTGTCACATGATCCATCAGAAATCATTCTAATATGTTGCTTACTATTTTTTTGGAACCTGTGATACTTTTTTCAGGATTCTTTGATGAATATCAGCAGTAGTACAGCATTTATTCAAAAAATAAATATTTTCTAACAACACAAGTCTTTACTATCACTTTTTATTAATTTAACACATCCTTGCTGAATGAAAGTGTTCATTTCTTTCAAACAAAGACAAAAAATAAAAAAAAATTACTGACCCCAAACTTTGAACGTTAGAGTATATTGTTACATTTTTAAATAAATGTTACTTTTAATGCTTTATTCATCAAAGAATCCTGAAAAACATAGCACACATTCCAAACAACTGTTTCCAACATTGATAATAAATCAGCATTTTGGAATTATTTCTAAAGGATCGTGTGACACTAAATACTCAAGTGATGATGCTATAAATAACATTTTAAAATATATTGAAATAGAAAACCATTAGTTTAAATTGCAATATTAATGCTCAATATTAAAAAAAAAATTCTGTATTTTTAATCAAATAAATGCAGCCATAATGAGCAGAAAAGACGTTTTTAAAAAACATGAAATATCTTAGTGATTCCACTCTTGAGCAGCAGTGTGTTTAATCTGATCTTTCCAGCATGATGTGAAGGCACCATTACTGAGTTCAGTTTTGAGGAGTGTTCAAGAATAAGGTGTTTTTCTGTGAAGAAACTGACCTGCGTGCGGGCGACTGTGGCCGGACCTGCACCAGGATGAAGCCCATGCTCTGCAGGTACTGCACATACTGCTGCAGGAACGTGCTGGAGATGTCCTGCAGCCACGGCTCCTCCTTCAACCGACTCGGAAGCATGTCTGCAGAATCCGTGCTGTAACTGCGATCTCGCCCGGACGCCGTAGAGTCACTGGAGCGATGCCGCTTCTGTAAGCCGAGAACAAGACAGTCAGAAACAGACACTGAATGTGTAAAATCTGAACTGAATTCACTACACAGCCAATCAACATAAAGTCTGCTCCATATTGAGCTTTAAAAGCAATCAACTGCTGTCTGTTTTTGTAGGTGACATTTAGTGTGGGTCAATCTAAAATTCAGTCAACTGTCAGAGAAAACGTAAAGTAAACAGGTGCTAACTTTATATAAATAAATCCCCATTGCTTTGACATTTTGTTATCTCATGCATGGCACTGAATGACATTTTAAGCTCGAGTGTCCAAACACTTTTTGTACATCAGATGAGATATCTGTAAATGCCGTCTGAGGCTGAGACTCATCTCTGTATCACCTCAACCATCAATAACAACTGACCAACGACCACAAAATCATGATTATTCTGGTGCTACATTGACACATGTGTGCTTATGGTCACACCTGACACATGTACTTACAACCCCAATTCTAGAAAAGTTGGGACGTTCGTGAAATGCCATAAAATCAAGAATATGTAATCTGTTGGTTTTCTTTAACCTCTAAGTGTTTTCAGTGGCCAACTTTTAATTTTATGATTTTAAGATTTTCATGCCTGCAACACTCTCCAAAAAACTTGGGGCAGAGGCATATTTAACATTGTGCCACATCAACCATCTTTTTTTAATTACAATAGGGATGCACCAAAATGAAAATTCTTGGCCAAAGCTGAAGCTAAACAAAATTAAACACTGAGCCGAAGGCTGACTAATAAACAGGGATTTTCGTGTTTTTTTCCCCATGTATTTTGCTACATTTTTCACCATTGCATAAATAAAATAGCCAAACTGTGCTTTTTACAGTTTTGTCTTGCTTAAAAAAAAAAAAAAAAAAATCAATTACAAAACGTCAATTTAAAAATATTTAAAAACTGAACATTTTTAACATTCTAGTTGACATTATAGCCAACAAAGCACAATTTAACATAAAATTAATGAGTTAGTAAAATAATATTCTTTTGCCACTTTTAAGACCCCCTACTTGAATCGGAGGTGTTATAATGATTGTTATCATTATTTTTGTCTTACTTTATTATTTTATTTTATGGGGAAACCCGCAAGAAGACCTCAGTACTACTTTTTGCTGACAGCAGCGGTTTTATTCATTTATTTATTTATTAGACAACATAATAAAAATCTAAATTTGGTTATATTGCAAAATAAAATGCAAAGTTGGCCACTGAAAACTATGGAATTTTTTCATTGTACTTTAGTCAACTAAATAAAGGTTAAAAAGAATTTCACAAAACATCCCAAGCTTTTTATTTTCATCAGTTTTGCACAGAGAATTTTTTTTTTTAATAAATGGGTTCACTGCAGTGTAATACAGCAGACAGACTCAGCATAAGGAGGAAGATTTAGAGGAAGAGAGACAGACCTTCATCTGTGGCAGAGGCAGCTGTTCCTCTTGAATCTGTTTCCGGAAGACAGGGTCAAAGAGCAGCGGAGTGGCGCAGTAATGAACCAGTCGAGAGGACTGCTTCAGTGTGTCCAGATCTGCCACCTGAACACAGACACACACCAGACACACAAAGAGACAGCGTTTCCAGATTTAAACCTAGAACTCCATCATTTGCTGCAATAACTGTTGCTTTATAAAGGTAAAGTATGTAATGTTTCTAGTGTGTAAATACATTCTATTCCAATTTAATATGCAGATTTAATCCTAAAAAGATTGTGGTGATTTCAAAACCTCAACACACTGAATCAACCAATGGTGTATCTAAATTTCCAGTAAGGATATACTGTGAATAAAGACTACAGTTTAAAGACGTCTGTAAAATTTAGCCAATTATTTACTCCAGGCATCCTAGGTGTATATGACTTCCTTTTTTCAGACCAATCCAATCAGCGTTTTATTAAAAATTATTCTTGCACTTCCAAGTTTTAGAATTGCATGGGCAGGGTGTTTCTCTTCATCGGTCCAAAACAAGTCCAATAAAGTGAAACGGAAGCCCTGAAGCCTGAAACATGGATATTTTTCTTACAAAAATGCATTGATTCAATACAGGAGGCATTTATTTACCCCCAGGAGCCGTGTGAGCCACTTTTTCATTATGGATGGATGCACTTTATTGGACTTGTTTTGGACTGATGAAGAGAAACACTCACCCATGCCATTCTAAAGCTTGGAAATGCAAGGATCATTTTTAATATAAGTAACTGGATTAGTCTGAAGAAGGAAGTCATATGTGACCCTGGACCACAAAACCAGTCTTAAGTCGCTGGGGTTTGTTTGTAGCAATAGCCAAAAATACATTGCATGGGTCAAAATTTTTGATTTTTCTTTTATGCCAAAAATCATTGAGAAATTAAAGGTTGTATCAGCGATTTCTAGCCTAAAACATAAAGTGTCGATTTCAGCTTACCTTTCATCACGATCCGCTCGCTGCCTGCCCCATAAATTGTCTGTGAAAAAACCGCGTCTCTCTGGTCAGCCTAGGGTCCGAGATATGCCCAAAAAAAACAATCGGCGCTATCAACACACCACAAATAACCAAACAGTGTTCCAACCAATCAGCGTCAGGGGTTTGGTGATGTGGACTTTCCTACTGGTGCAGGGATGTGAGGGAGGCGGAGCGAAAGTCCAAAACACCAAATCCCTGACGCTGATTGGTTGGAACACTGTTTGTTTTTGTGTGGAAAGGTTGGTAGTGCCGATTGTTTTTTTGGCATATCTCGGACCCTAGGCTGACCAGAGAGACGCGGTTTTTTCACAGACAATTTATGGGGCAGGCAGCGAGCGGATCCTGAAGAAAGGTAAGCTGAAATTGACACTTATGTTTTAGGCTAGAAATCGCTGATACAACCTTTAAGTAAAGTTCATGTTCCATGAAGATTTTTTGTAAAATTCCTACTGTAAACATATCAAAATGTAATTTTTGATTTGTAATATGCATTGTTAAGAACCTAATTTGGACAACTTTAAAGGTGATTTTCTCAGTCTTTTTGATTTTTTTGCATCCTTATATTTCTGATTTCAAATAGATGTATCTCAGTCAAATATTGTCCGATCCTAACAAACCATACATCAATAGAAAGCTTATTTATTGAGCTTTCATATGATGTATAAATCTCAGTTTTGTCAAATTTAACCTTATGACTGGTTTTGTGGTCCAGGGTCACATATACATCTAGGATGCCTGGAGGGTGAGTAAAAAATGGGCTAATTTTCATTACTGAGTGAACTAACCCTTTAGTATTTTTGAGGTCTTTTCTGCACAACAAGGGTGCATTTATTTGATCAAATTTTTTACAACTGTGAAATAGTTTTACAATTTAAAATAAATATTTTCTATTTGAGTATATGTTAAAATGTAATTTATTCCTGAGATTAAACATGAATTTTCAGCATCATTACTCCAGTCTTCAGCATCACATGATCCTTCAGAAATCATTCTAATATGCTGATTTGCTGCTTAAGAAACATTTCTGATTATAATCAATGTTGAAAACAGTTGTGCGGCTTCATATTTTTGTGGAAACTGTGATGCGTTTTATTTTTTAGGATGAATAGAAAGTTCAAAAGAACAGCATATTTCGTCTTTAATGTCACTTTTGATCAACGCATCTTTATAAATAAAATTATTATCTCTTTTCACATCAAACAAAATCTTACTGACCCCAAACTTTTGAATGGTAGTGTACTTCTAGTAGTAGTGACCTGCTCAATATCTATCGCAAGCTGCAGTACAATAATAAGACATTTGTCTGGATCTCAGGAGTGTGAAAGAGCCTCGGTGTGTATTCAGAGGAAGTGCGATCACAGCGAATGACAGAGACATCTCACACACTACAGCATCTCCTAATGTCCTCGCCACATCTCATTAAACCCAACCGGGCTTTACACACACGGATCTGCATGTGTGAGGCAGAGGATCCGCGCGCACTGGGATAAATCTGGGCCCGATGAGCCGCTGGGAAAATCATGCTCTGAGAATGTGATGGAAAATACCCATCACACATTATCACACGCGCAGAGCCTGTGTGCAAATATTACTGTGTGCACCGGTGTATTCACAGTCAACTCACAGAGATGGGCATGTTAGACTGAGCCGAGCGCTGCTGCCACGTCACAAACAGATTCTCAATCTTCATCTGTCTCTCCAGCTCTGGAACACACAACAAACATCTCTGAATAAATCACTTCAGAATTCAAACTATGCCACAATAATAATTTCTTTCTTTCCTTCTGTCTTTCTCTTTATTTAAGCCTTTCTTTCATTCTGCTTTTTACACTTTAATTAATTTTCTTTATTGTACAATGCTTGCTTTCTTTTTTCTTAATTTTGTTTGTACTTTTATATATTTTAGTTGTTCTTTCATTGCGTTTTTTTTTTTGTAAGTTTAATTCATACTTTGTGATTTAAATGAAACAACTGTTAAATGAAAATGATTTTTTTTCATTTTCATTTATCATTTCATACATTTTCTCAACTGTTTTTTTCCATTTGTTTTTTTTTTCTTACTTGTATCATTGTTTTTCATTAGTTTTTTCATTCTCAATGTTCTTTTTCTTTCTTTCTCTCTCTTTCTTCAAATTATGCCACAATCATTCAAACTTTTTTCTTTTTCATACTTTTGTTCATATTTCCTTTGTTCATACTTTCACCCTATTGTATGTATTTTTGTACTTTCATATACTTCTCATTGCATTTTCTTTTTCTTTCCTTCTTTCTTTCTTTCATTCTTTCTCTCTTTCTTTCATATTTTTGTCATTTTTTTTCTTTTGCTCATATATTTTTATTTTTTGTCCATTTCTTTTTCATACTTTTTGTTACTCTTTTTTTCTTTAGTTCATATTTTTGTCATTTTTTCTCTTTTGCACATATTTATTTTTTTACTCATTTCTTTTTCATACTTTTTGCACTATTTGATGCCGCCTCTTCCTTTCAGTTCATATTTTCCTATATTTTTGCTTTTTTTTCTATTGCTCATTTATTTTCTTTTTTTGTCCATTTTTTCACTTTTTGCATTTTTTGTTACTCTTTCTTTTTTTAGTTAATATTTTTCCATATTTGTGTATTTTTTTTTCTTTTGCTCATATCAGAATTTCTTTTTCATACTTTTTGCATTGTTTGAAACTCTTTTCTTTCTTTCTTTTTTTGTAATTTTTTCTTTTGCTCATATATTTAAAAATTTTTTTATTTCTTTTTATACTTTTACATTTTTTGTTACTGTTTCTTTTTTCTTTCTTTCTTTCAGGTAATATTTCTTCCCTGATTTTTGTAATTTTTTTTCTTTTGTTCATGTCCATTTATTTTTCATACTTCTCTTTCTTTCACTCCTTATCTCTTTCTTTCTCTCCTTCTCTCCTTCTCTCTTTCTTTCTTTCTTTCTTTCAGTTAATATTTTTTCCAGATTTGGTCATTTTTTTCTGTTGCTCATGTTTTCATTTTTTGTCCATTTCTTTTCCAAACTTTTACTTTTAAAATTTGTTACAGTTTCTTTTTTTTTTCAGTAAATATTTCCCATATTGTTTTCTCTTGCTAATATATATATATATAGCTTTGTTTTTGACATAAGAGACTTTTTTCATAATAATTTGGTTCTTTTATTTTTGTTTGTACTAACTTTATTTGGTATTTAAATTTGTGCATACTTTTTGCTCATATATTTTCATGTTTTGTATCATTTTCTTTGTCATACTTTTTGCAATTCTGACACTTTTTATTCTTTTTTGTTCTCTTTTCATTTGTTGTCTCTTTCTCGACTCCTCATCAGAGCACTCTCTGTGATGTCTTATGCTGGATGAGAGCTGTGCAAATTGATGTGTTTGTACCTCTGCGTTCAGCTGCTTTGACCTCCAGCAGCTGGGCTCCATGGCGAGCGACTATATCAGGTCCGTCCTGACTGGTCAGCGGCCTCACTGTGTTGACATCTCTCAGAGCTTCATCAAAGGGCACGAGTTCTCCTGGGAAGGCAAGAGGAGGAAGAACACGAGCAGAGCTGCCCAGCCGACCCTGATCCTTACTCGCGGCCGGAGGAACTGGACTCCTCAACAGAGCATCCGCCTCAATCGTGGAGCTCAGGAACGGGTTGGGCTCCTGCAAACAAACAAATATACATATATGACAGATAAATAAATAAGAAGAAGGTAAACAAATTAAACACATTCAATAAATGAGCATCAAGAAAAGAGTATAAGAAAGAACGTTCATAAATAATCTGATGGATAGACTGAAAAACCAGTGGTGTTTTATAAAAGCAGAATTTCCTCTGTGAAAGTCGTCACGTTTCCAGGCCTCTTTCATGTGATTTCAAAGCTCAGCTCTCATTGCCCTTCAGAAACTCACTCACAGATTCTGAGATTTGATGTCAAACTTCTCTGAAACAGGCAGAGCGTGTTCATCAGCATTAAACTCACTGACACGCAAAGATCAGGCCAGCATGAGGACCCTTCCTCAAGACCAACAATTAACATACAGCTGATCACCATCAGAGCAAAAACACAAAACCCCATCACACCATAAGAGAGAAGAACTAACAAAACTCCTTCTAAGGTCCTTGCCTCTCTTCTTGTGGGAACTTTTGGGTGAGTTAGTGTTTGGAAGACTAGTTAAAGTCCTGCAGGGTGAGTTGGAGGCTTTTCTAAAAGAAGCTGGAGCAGATGCCCATGTGGCCGACGGGCCAATAAGCCGCACTTAAGCGCCTGAACTCCGCCCCCTGGGACTCTGACAGATGATTGATGGTTAGGGCAAATTTTCTGCTATGTTGGATCTGCCTTCTGTTAGCATTCATGAAAAGAACAGATTAAAAGTGTGGAGCCACCGATGAGGAAATAAGAGTTCTGTCCTTCACTTTCTATGGAAAATGTAGATGTTAAGTTTATTTGTGCTTCACTAACATGATAAAGTGCATGACTAAAACATGCTTGTGACCTTGAGAAATCAAAAACTTTTTCACTCTAATTAAAAACTAAAATTAACACTGCAGAACTGACCTTTGTAATACTGCAGTGTATTTTTAATCTACTGAAATTGCTAAATTATGCAGCTACATGATTGAAAACTCAGTAAGCTGAAGAAAGAACAGACTCGTTGGTTAAAATACCAAAAATAAATGAAAATTGTATTTTCTCTGGGTACTTTGTACCTCTATTATAAATGACACAGGAACAATGGTTTACCATATTTATGCATATTTTGCAACATTTGCAAAAAAAAAAAAAAACATTAGGAATAATACACACAACACAAACTCATTACAAAATCATTACACAATTGTACTAGGTTCACTAAAACCTTTTGTAACTGAAAACCTGAAAAAGGTTGAATAAGATGAAATTTAGTAATGATGCAAATTTGAGCTGTGTGGGATTTTTAATTTTTATATATATATATATAGTATAGTTTTTATAATGATTTAGGTGTGCAAGAACCTTTACAACTTTTATTTAAAACTATGCATTTGCATTAAATGATTAATGCATTAAACTGATCAGTAAAAAATAAATATATTAATGATGTAACAAAACATGTCTATTTCAAATTTATGCTGTTTTTTTGAAGGTTTTGATTCATCAAAAGAATCCAGAAAAAACTATTCAGTTTTTTTCATATGCAATCTGACATCATTTGGCATATGATTTAATTTTTTATTTCATTTTATTTTAACATAAGCCTAGAGTTTTTATATATTACGATATTAAGAAAAAAATATTAAGATTTATATATAAAGATTTTAAGGGAAATGTATTTATTTATTTAGTTGAGAAGAATTATTTTGCTTCTATTTATTCTGTAATGATGCTGAAAAAATTTATTTTAAATTGTACTAATATTTTACATTTTTACTGCTTTTACATTATTTTTAATCAAATAAATGAGGCTTAAAAATTATTAAATTCTTTTTTTCTTCTGCTCATATATTTTCATTTTTGTCCACTTCTTTTCATACTTTCTGCATTTTTCATTACTCTTTCTTTTAGTTCATATTTTCCAGATTTTTGTAATCATTTTCTTTTGCTCATCTTACCAACCCCAAACTTAGCAGTAGTACATCTTTAAGTTATAATTTGGTTGTACTGAGTGCTAATGAGAACAAGTAGAAGCTGAGGGGATTGTGGCCCTCCATTAATCATCAAAATATCTAGCTGATTATTGACATAATCAATAGTGACACTCTAAACAAAAATCTACTTAGAAATTCTAGTCAGCAGCTAAATCATTCCCACCATAACATCTCTTCTTTCTTTTTTTTCCTCACTTACACACACACCAAAACAAGGTCCAAAAGGTCCAAACACGAACAAAAGAGCCGACAGGGGCTGACTGACGTGAAGGGATCAAACGAAGTGAACAACGAAAATCTCTTTGGCGTCTCTCCCTCAGTCTGTTTCCTTAAGGACAGACACAAAGTGATATTAGAGTCTGTGTCTCCCTGCTCACTATCTAGGGCCTCAGAAGAGTCTGTCTGCCGCCGCAGACCAACAGCAACATCCATAGAGCGTGCATCATCTGACAGACTAAACTGCAGATATTCTCAACCACAGCCTGGACGTCAGGAAACAAACAACGGCTCAAACCCTACAGACTGTCTGCTGGAAACTCAATGCATCTAAATCATATCTGAATGAACCGTCTTTATTCTGGAGCAGAATCTCAGTGGGTTTGTGTTTATCTGCTCCCACACAAAGACACAGACAAGCATTGCTTTAAACAAGTCATTTGAAGAAGTTTGTTTTCTCTGATGTTCATCCATAATGTTGATTAACCAGTACTGGATATGACATTGTGAGTTTTACTCTTTAAATAAGTCAGTCAAAAACTTACAATTATTTACTAGCTTGAATCAAACCTAACCTGCTGAATGGACTGACTCGACATCTTAAAAATAGACATGCACATACTGTATATACTGAAAGCCTGCTTCATTTTAAGAGCAACATAAATGAAAACTCTGTAGCTGCAAAACAGCATTCATACAAAACATGTTCTTGATTCTAATTGCTCATTGATTCATTTGGTGCTCCGAAATGTGTATAATGACACTGAACTGTATAATTAAGTCTTGAACCTGATATTACATTTATAATTATGCATTTGGAAGGAGCTCGAGGACTGACATCGCAAGAAACACATTTTTATTAATTAATGCATTCCTTCCTCTACTGTTTAAAAATTATTTAAACTTTAATAAATGAAGAAAAACATTCATAAAATATTTCTATATATCTATCCATATATTATCTATCTACATCCATCCATATATCATTTCATCTATCCATCAATCCATCATTTTATCTATCTACCCATCCATCCGTCCATCTACAATTTTATCTATCAATTGATCATCTATCCATCTTTAGTTTTATCTATCGATCCATCATCCATCCTTTATCTATATGTATGGATGCATCCATACTTCCATCCATCCATCCATCCTTTTATCCATTGATCAATTATTCATCCATCCTTTTATCTATCTATTCATCCATCAATCCATCCATCCATGTATCAATCCATACATCTATAATTATCTATCCATCCATCCATCATTTTATCTATCAACTGATCATCCATCCATCCATCCTTTCCATCTACCATCCATCCATCTACAGTTTTATCAATCAATTGATCATCCATCCATCTATAGTTTTAACTATCATCCATCATTTTTGTCTATCCATCTATAATTTTGTCCATCCATCCATCCATCCATCCATCATTTTATCTATCTATTGATCCATGCATCTGCTTATCTACCTATAAATTTATCTATCAACTGATCATCCATCCTTTTGTCCATTGATCCATCATCCATCCATTCTTTTTTCTATTCATCCATGTATCCATACTACCATTCCTCAATCTATCATTTAATCTATTCATCCATCCATCTATAATTTTTATCGAACCATCCATCCATCATTTTTATAGCTCTCTATCCATCCTTTCATCTATTATTTTTGTCTATCGAAGCATCTATCTATCCACTCATCCTTTTAACTATCTCTTTATCTCTCTATCCATCATTTTATCTATCAATTGATCCATGCATCTGCTTATCTACCTATAATTTTATCTATCCATCCATCTATAATTTTGGTCTATCCGTCTATAATGTTATCTATCAATCATCCATCTATCCATGGCATGTAATCTTATAAAAAAACTAAAATGCACAAAAAAAGTAAAAAGCACTCAAATTTCTGATGTTTCCCCTTTAAAGTGTTGATAAGAAATGTGTGTGCATAAGCGTCCCTGCAGACACATGACTGTCATGAGTGTTTCCGTTAAAGGCCTTTAGCTTTAACACAAAAGCTCTCAATAACGCCATCAACAACCGTCTGCTTTCCCAAAATAAATCCTGACATTTGGTGCGAAATCTTGACAAACAGCTGACAACTGAATCAATAACAGTGAACGCCGCGACAGAAGGTTTCTGCTCTTTACTGACAGAACCAACAAACATGTTCTGCTGCATTAACTGCAAACAACTAAAACACAGCGTGATTCAATCCACTCTCCTCAAACGAGCTTGACTCTGAGCAGGAATAAACACTTTTGGCAGCACAGTGATGTCTGATTTCAGCAGGACCAGCGTTCTGGAGCGTTTCCAGGTGTTTGGTGTTAGCAGGTGTGCTGGAGTGATTAGTGTCCTGCCCTGCAGCCATGACAGCTGTCCGTCACTCAGAGTGATACGGCAGACCGCCTCGGGGAGCGCCGGACACTCGTGTGCTGCTTAAACCAAATCACTAGAGCTATCTGTACTTATAATGTGCAAACACACACTGTCCAAAAAGCTCATCCTAACCAATCTCCAGCAATCCATGACAGATTACAGAGTGTGCATGTTGAGAATGGAAAATTATCTACTATTTTTGACAGAAGGTAGTAAGCAGTATGTACACTACCATTCAATACAATTCAAATAAAATGTTCTTTTTTAAATAATAAATTAACACCTTTCTTGAGCAAGGATGCATTAAATTGATCAAAAGTGACAGTAAAGACGTTTATAATGTAAAAAATATACTTCAAATAAATGCTGTTCTTTTAATAAATTACATTTTACAATATATTCACATACACATTTGTTATTTGAAATTGTAATAATATTTCATAATAATATTTCTGATTTTAGCCACATTGCATGTTCCATTTGCCTCTGTATGTAAGAATGGCTGAGAAGCAGTTTTGTTTACTACATAAACACTGAAGAACACATGAACAGATAAATTCAATCTCCAAAGTTGCTGTGAGTGTCACTTCATGTGAATTTTACCGTTTCATTAGAGAAAACAGCATCATATAACACTGTATACACACAGAAACTTTATGGCAACCTGTCAAAATAAAAGTTTGATTTAACATGTAACAAAACTATATAAGTCTTGTATTACTTTTGTAAAGTACAAGGTTGGCGTTTATATAGTTTATATTTCTGGCAAATTAAATTGAATAATTAAATGATTAAACAATATACAACCACTTAATTGTAGAAAAAAAATACTAAATTATTATTAAAACTTTTTAAACAGAATATTCAGATTTTTTCTTCCATGTATTCATTTTAACAGTAAATCTCCCAAAAAATAAAAGGGTTTAATGTCTTTAACTGAGAGTTTTGGAAATAGGCTAAAGTACAAAAAAAGTACCATTGACTACAAACACTGTGGTGGGAACCTTTTTTTTAGCCGATGGACCAGGAAACCTAATCACAGTAAATGGCACCATGATAAAGGAGCAATACATCAAAATTCTTAACAACAACATCAGGCAGTCTGCAGAGAAACATGGCCTTGGGCACCAGTGGACATTTCAGCATGACAACAACCCAAAACACACAGCAAAAGTGGTGAAAAAATGGTTAGCAGTCAAAAACATAACGTTTTGCAGTCCTGACTTAAATCCAATTGAGAATCTGTGGAGGGAGCTAAAGATCAGGGTGATGGCAAGGAGACCCTCCAACCTGAAGGAGTTGGAGCTCATGGCTAAAGATGAATGAGCAAAAATACCAGTGGAGTCATGCAAAAAGCTTGTCAGCAATTATAGGAAGTGTTTGATTGCTGTAACAGCCAATAAAGGCTTTTCTATTGATCATCGAGAAGGGTATGAATAATTTTGGACATGCCACTTTTTGTTCAAATGTAAATAAAAGATGAATAATATTTTTTTGTGCATCGCCTTATTATCTTCAGGGAGAAGTCTGTGTCATTTCTAATAAAAAAAATTTAAAAAAAAAACTTGCTGGTTGAATAAAAGTAACTTTAAAGGAGAACTCCGGTGTGATTTTGACCTGAAATGTATTGAATCATGATACCGAGTGTGAACGTACCTTGCATATCTCATCTCGGTTTGTGTCCAGCTGTCCGAAATCTGGGGTCAGTTAGCCGATGCTCACAACAGGTTGTCAATGAAAGTCAACAGGGCATCGGAATAGCCATGTAAATAAATCACTGTTTTATGCCATTTACGAGGCACAAAGTAGCTCCACACTTCATTGGTAGACTTCCAAGGGCCTTGACATTTAAAACGAGACATTGAGAACTCAGAAAAAGCACCGGTAATTTATTTACAAGAAGATTTATACAGACAGTACCTGGGAAAGAAAATCCGGTTGCCGCCATCTTGAACTTAGTCACGATAAGTCGAGTGTCGAGCACCAAGGAATTTATCAGGTTATCAACGTATCAGGTTGTAGTTTCCTTCGTGCTCGACACTCGACTTATCGTGACTACATTTAAGATGGCGGCGACCGGTCTGTTCCTGGTGGAAGATGTCTGTATAAATCTACTTGTAAATAAACTACCGGTGCTTTTTCTGAGTTCTCAATGTCTCGTTTTAAATGTCAGGGCCCTAGGAAGTCTACCAATGAAGTGTGGAGCTACTTTGTGCCTCGTAAATGGCGTAAAACAGTGATTTATTTACATGGCTATTCCGATGCCCTGTTGACTCTCACTGACAACCTGTTGTGAGCATCGGCTAACTGAGCCCAGATTTCGGGCAGCTGGACACAAACCGAGATGAAATATGCAAGGTACGTTCACACTCGGTATCATGATTCAATACACTTCAGGTCAAAATCACACCGGAGTTCTCCTTTAAGTCAGAATTTGCCAGGGGTATGAATAATTTCGGGCTTGACTGTATATAATATAAAATATTCATATAATTGGATATAACTGGCTGAAATAATCATGCATTAAGTGATTATGTGACAAACAGCATGGCAAAATACTATTAGAAATGTTTATTGTTTCATAATGATTCATTTCTAATGAATCATTTGCTGTGTGCAAGTGCTGCACTAAGAACACAGCCTTTGTGTGTACTGACCTGTTTCAGATCCTCATGTGTAGGTGTATCAGAGAAGCAGTAATGATGGAAAAGGCCCATTTTCTGACTCAGAAGGCAGTTGACCACATGTGCGCGGGCGTTCTGCCACTGCACCAGTCTGACCAGACCCTGATTCAGAGAGCCGCCCAGATCCACTGACCAGTTATACGTGTACAGAGTCACCTGGAAACAGAAAGAACAAACTTTAGTCGATGAAGACAAAAATGCTGCATGACGCTGCACAGTCACAGCCGATTAGAGCACATTCAGTATTTAATATGCAGCTGTGTGGCATTTCAGACAAACGATATTTCACTGTGTGCAGCAGAACGTCCCGTTGACTGTCGCAGCGGGTTAAGAGGAATACATTCGTGCAAGAGAGATTTTATTGTGTGTTGCTTACACATGTCACGGCTGGTTATATTCAACTCAACTGACCTTCTTATTGACGATCTGTATGTACAGGAAGCGCTGGCGTGGAGCCACGCCCCTCACAGCCGGTCCCAAGCTCAGCCAATCACTGTGCTCCAAAGCCTCGAACCGCTGCAGGCCCTTGTGAGCTTTAAGACAAGAGAGAATTCCTTGTTATTTGGGTAAAGAACCTTGTATAGCAACTTATAATGTCTCTACTGAATTTATTCAGTTTACCTGTGAATAACATCTACATGGTTTAAATCATTAAATCAAATAAATATGAAATCATAAACAAGGCTTATTATATTAAAAAAAAGGTTTCACAGCCTTGAGGCAGGACATTTATATAATCTATAGAGTGTGTCTGAGAAGAGATTGAAAGCAGAAGTCACTTTCTAAAGTAATAGAGGGCAAACTGAGGGTTTTATGACATTCTCTTCTTTAATCAAATTTAATGTAAAAGTTATACACAAAAGGAAAATCAGTAGTTTTCAGTGGGAGTGTACAGTACATGCAGGGTTAAAAATGATCTCATATACATGCATAAATGAGTGAATCTTCAATTATAGGCTAAATACTACTGAGAAGTAACTTTGAATACACATTATTTATTTCTAAATATTTATGACATGTCCTGGAATAAAGAGGTTCAACAGTAAAGTGGATTTTGGCATTAGATGTGATGATAATGGAAGCAGCATGTAGGGCAATAATTTTTGGGGTAAAATAAAATAAAATAAAATAAAAAAGAGTGTGATTTTTTGATGATGTTGGGCAAAAGCCCATTTCAATCTATCTCATTAAATTTCATAACTTTATTATAGTGGGACATATGTTGATTTTTTTTGAAGTAAGTAAGTAAACAAGTAGGTAAGTAAGTAAATAAATAAATAAATAAATAGTATAATTATTATTTTATAAAAAGTCTGGGATCAGTAAGTTTATTAATGTTTTTTTAAAGAATGCACATCAAGGCTGCATTTACTTGATTAAAAAATACCGAAAAAATGTAATATTGTGAAATAGTATTACAGTTTAAAATAATGGTGTTCTATATTAATACATTTTAAAAATATAATTTATTCCTCTGATGCAAAGCTGAATTTTAAGCCATCAGTATTCAGTGTCGCATGATTTTTCAAAAATCATTTTAATACGCTGATTTATTACTGTTATTATCAATGCTGGAAACAGTTGTGCTGCTTAATTTTTTTTTGGAACCTGTGGTTCTTTTTTTCAGGATTCTTGAGCAATAAAAGGTTAAAAAAAACAGTATTTATTCAAAATATAAATCCTTTCTAACAATATAAGTCTTTTCTATTATTTTTTATCAATTTGACATCCTTGGTGAATAAAAGTATTAATTTCTTTCAAAAAAAAAAGAAGGAATAAAAATGTACCAATCCCAAACTTTTAGATGGTACTTTATAGTGTTACAATAAATTGCTATTTTAAATAAATGCTGTTTTTTCAACTTTTTATTTGTTAAAGAATTTTTGGGGAAAAAATAAATCACAGGTTCCAACAAAATTTTAAGCAACTGTTTTCAACATATTAGAATAATTTCTGAAGGATCATGTGACACTAAAGACTGGGGTAATAATGCTGAAAATTTTGTTTTGTACCACAGGAATAAATTACAGGTTTATATATTCACATAAAAAATGGAAATAATATTCCATAATATTACAGTTTTTTTCTGTATTTTTGATCAAATTAATGCAGCCTTGATGAGCACAAGAAATGTCTTTAAAAACCATTACAAATCTTACTGACCCCAAACTTTTTATATATATATATATGCACAAATAATTTGCCTTTTTATTGTCTAGAGTAAAAGTAAAATGTAAGAAAATGTGCATAAATTTATTACAACTTTTGTAATTTATAAATGCATGAATAAATGCATGCATTGATCATCAGTGAATGAAGGAAGGAATGTCAAATCAGGTCAAATGTAGCATTTTTATCATTTCTAACCAATCTGCATAAAGTCATTATAGTGGAAAGTCTTACAAACCCTTCTCTTTTTATTTCTAAATGAATGAATATATATTTTTAAGGCCTTGGGTAAAGTAAAAGTACAATTTATCTGGTCAGTCACCTTTATTATAGTGTGGAAGTTTAAAAGTATGATTAGGGACCAGTCCAAAAAGCACAAACAATGCCAAATTTTGCCTTTAAATTTCTAAACAATTAGGAAAAAGGAGAGCAAAGTCCTAATTGAAGAATCACTCAAATATATCATCTCTGTTGGAGTGTGTCTGTGGTGTAATGGAGTGATCTGGAGGAAGGGCCTCTGCTGTGGTTGTAACAGTGAGGGCCACTAGGGGCCCCATAAGGGGCCAAACTTACGTGTGCACCTATTTAGTACAGGACTGTTCTCTTCATCTGAACTGTCTTCTGTGGGCAAACAGAGATGAGCACACACAGCTTTGCAAAACGAGACAACTCTACGTTAATGCTGCATTCACACACATTTGCATGGATGCACACGCTCACACACGCAGATTTGCAAGTAACAAGACAAGCAAAAGAATCTATGATAAGAGAATAGCAAGACATCATAATCATTCAATAAATACTCCGAGACTAAAAGAGATGAACACACTCAGCAATACTAAAAAACACACGCACAACGAGAAAAAAACCAAACATTTATTAGCAAGATCAGCAGAAGATAAAAACACAAAGCGCAGCGGTGTAGTGAAAGATTCGAGCAGAAGGGAATGTGATGCATCTGAGCTTATGCTGAGAAAGCGGTTAGACTATAAAGAACAAGTGAAGCTGAAGAAGCTTCAGCTCTGGTTGCAGAGATTATTGCTTTCACAGAGAGAACGGTTAGAAGCAAGATGAACTGTTGACCACAGAATTCAGTAATGATCTTACATTGCTTAAAGCCAGTTACATTTCAGGCAAATTAATGGAGTCTGATCTTAAAAATTGCAGCATCATGAAGCCTGAATGTCATAGAGGAATGTCTTGGTCATATTTTAATGAAAAATCAAAAGATCAACAACAACAAAAAAAAACTCACTCAAAGGCAATGACACCTATTTTAGGGCCTTATTTTTTTTTTTTGAACAATTTATTTATTAAGATTTCGTACAACACTTCAAGGTCAATGCAATCAATTAACATCCCACATTACCCCCCTCCCTCCCCTTCCCCTGGACAAGAGTGGGGAAAAACAAAAACAAGAAATCATAGCAATACACCAGTAATAATCAGAAAAATAAATTAAAAAAAAAAAAAAAAAAAAAAAAAAAAAAAAAAAAATTAAACTAAAGGAAACAACAAAAAGAAAAATATATATATTAAATATTATTAAAAACAAGATGCACAGAGATAGAATGATACAGAAGATAGAGACAACAAACGGCCTGGGGAAAGTTGCATCAGCCCTGCCCTGGGAACCACCCAGGACTCCTGCAGACCACTGCAGTACAGTTTTCAATTTTGACCATGGACACTGCTTACAGGGGCAGCTCTATTATGTAAAAAGGTCAGAAATCCTCCCCAGCATTTATCAAAGACTGATGGTTTTTTCCTGAGATTAAACATGATCTTTTCTGGTGGCAGGTACGACGAGAGCTCTTTAAGCCACAAAGAAACACCAGGGGGCTCCTCGCTTTTCCAGTTGATAGCTATACATTTGTTAGCTGCAATTAGGGCTAGTCTGACGAAGCGAGTCTTGTCTTTCGTGTTATTTGGTAAGACCGACAGGTCTCCTAATATCGTCAGCCGTGGATTGGCTGGGATTTCCACCCCCAAAATTCCTGTAATAATGTCCAAAATAGATCCCCAGTACTGCTCCAGACACCCACACGTCCAAAACATGTGAAGAAGGGACCCTGTTTCGGTCTTACACCTAGGGCAGTATTCAGAATATTTACTACTTATCTTATGAAGACGATGAGGTGTCATGTAAACCCTATGTATAAGATTAAACTGTAAGAGTCTGTGTCGACTGTTATAGGAGAATAATTGAGAGCTACTGCAAATCTCCTTCCATTCAAAGTCATTAAAAGCATAATTAATGTCCGCTTCCCACTTAGCTTTTGCAGTAAGAGCTTTATTTTCTGCCAGGCTCATTAGTCTGTTATAAGCATAGGATAGGAAGCCTTTAGAGTTATGCTTGTCTTGCATCATACAGTCTACCTCAAAATCCTCCAAGGGGATAAGTTTCCCACCCTGCTGCACCCTAATAAAGTCCCTAACTTGTAGGTATTTAAAGAAATGTGCAGAGGGGAGCCCAAAAGAATGTCTTAGTTGTTCAAAGGATTTCAAATTATTGTCCTCATATAGATGTCCAAAAGTACATATGCCTCTGTTATACCAGTCTCTAGTAATGCCATCTTTTAATATCCCAGGTAAAATCGGATTAAAATGGAATGGGGTAGATCTGTACAATGTGCGGACACTATGGAACTTTGTTCTAATTTCCTCCCAGATTTTAGATGTAAGTTTTATTATTGGATTTTGAGTTACATTTTTCTGCTTGTAATAACGGTAAATAAATGGGATGCTAGACAACGCTTCCGACGTATGGGACTGTTCAATCTGTTTCCAAGCTGGAGGGTGTTCCAAGTTTTGGATCCAGATCCAAATAGCTCTGGATTGGGCAGCCAGATAATATAACTGAAAATCAGGCAAGTTTAATCCTCCCTGCTCAGTGGGACGGCAAAGGGTTTTGAGCTTGATTCTGGGAGTTTTACCGTTCCATAAGAATCTAGATATCAGTCTGTCCAGATTTTTAAAAAACGCTTTCGGAATTGGAGTTGGCAGTGCTTGAAACAAGTAAAGGAACTTGGGTAGGATATTCATTTTAATACAATTTATCCTTCCAATTAGGGATATTGGAAGAGATTTCCATCTATCCAGATCTGCCTCAACTTTTTTAAATAGCGGTTCATAATTTAAAGAGTAAATCTGATGTGGCTGGTTGGGTATTTGCAGACCAAGATAACATAGTTTACAGGGGTCCCAATAAAAGGGAATGTCTTTCCTTGATAGTCCTTGAGCAGCTGGGTTAAGAGGCATCATGACACTTTTCTGCTTATTTATCTTATACCCAGAGACGCAGCTATATTCCTCTAACAGGGCGCAGAGGGCAGGGAGCGATGTAGCTATATTAGACAGATACAGCATAATGTCATCAGCATAAAGCGAAATGATATGCTTCTCTCCTTCAACCATAATGCCTTCTATATCAGGATGTGCTCGAATGGCAATTGCGAGGGGTTCGACCGCTAACGAAAAGAGGAGCGGAGACAGGGGGCAACCCTGGCGAGTGCCACGTGACAAGGGGAAGAGAGATGAGAGGTTAGCATTTGTTCGAATCATTGCTGATGGGTTAAGATATAGCATTTTTATCATTTGTATCAAATTTGGACCAAAATTCATTTTATCTAATACTGCGAAGAGATAGGGCCATTCTAGTCGATCGAATGCCTTTTCAGCATCCAGTGAAAGGGCAACGACCGGCGTGTTGATCTTTTCGGCGCAGCACATCACATTGAGGAACCTACGGATATTGTCAGAGGAAAAACGGTTCTGAACGAAGCCTGTCTGGTCTTTGTAAATAAGGTCTGGTATCACCTTCTCCAACCTAGAAGCTATAACCTTGGTGAATATCTTATACTCTGATGAGAGAAGGGCTATTGGCCTATAGGAACCACAGAGTTTCGGGTCCTTACCTGGTTTTAGCAGGACCGTAATCAGAGCCTGTTCTAAGGTTTTAGGTAGTTGGTGTATTTCAAGTGAATGCCTGAACATGTCCATTAGCGGCGTTATTAGATTAGGTGCCAAAGCTTTATAAAAGTCCATAGAGAACCCATCTGGTCCCGGTGATTTCCCTGCTGAAAGTTTTCCAATTGCGTTCAAAACCTCCTGTTTAGTAATATCCGCCTCTAGGATCTCCCGCATCCCCGTAGCCATCCCCGGGACATCCAGCCTCTCCAAAAAATTTGACATTTTGTGAGCGTCAACACCCTGAGAGGAATACAAGTCAACATAAAAATCCTTAAAAATGTCATTGATATGTTTAGGATCATGGATTATTGTGACGTCATCCCTGGTCTTAACTGAGGGGATGCATCTCGAATTTTCCTCCCTTCGAATCTGCCATGCTAATAATTTACCGCTTTTGTCCCCATGTTCATAGTATTGTTGTTTCGTTCTAGCCATGGCATTCTCAATCACCCTAGTGGTTAACAGATTGTATTCGGTCCTTTTGTTACTTAGAAGATCAAAAATTGTTTCACTATGAGTCTGAGCGTGTTCCTTTTCAAGATTCCTAATTTCTGATTCAAGTGTTTTGGTTTTCAGCAAGTACTGTTTCTTTTTCCACGATGTATAACTTATAGTCTCACCTCTCACATAAGCTTTTAGGGATTCCCATACAACGGAAGGTGAGGCAGTCCCTTTATTGATGGTGACAAAACTATCTATTTTGTTACTAATAAGTTTAACATAATCTGTGTCATTAGTTAGGTGAGTGGGGAATCGCCAAAGTCTGTGACTACTCGTAGTGTTCTTTTGAACTATCTGGAGCATAAGAGGGGCATGGTCCGAGTGAGTCATAGCCAGATATTCGCATGAAGATATAAGGTGGATTCTGTCCACATGCGTAAGAAAAATATCGATTCTGGAGTAGCTCTTATGAGCATGTGAGTAGAAGGAATACTCACGTACTGACTTATGTTTCTCTCTCCAGACATCCACAAGTTTGAAATCTGCTATTTCCTTTTTGAGAATCTTAGCTGCTTGGGATAGGGTTTTGAGATTAGAGGATGACCGATCTTTAGATGGATCCATGACTAAGTTCATATCTCCACCTATGATAATTTCACTCGCAGAACATGTTAGTTTGAAAAACAGACTTTGGAAAAACTGAGGGCAGTCATAATTTGGACCATAAATATTTACTAACGTGATAGATTCACCAGCTAAAGAGCCTTTAAGTATCAAGTATCTGCCCTGTGTGTCTTTTTCAACATTATCCACCTGCAGAGGGACATTTTTACCTATCAGTGTGGCAACACCCCGAGATTGGGACGTGAAGGAGGAATAATAGGTCTGCCCTTGCCATTGACGTGTCAGTCTAACATGCTCAGCATCTGTTAGATGAGTCTCCTGTAATAGAGCTACATCTATTTTGTGATTCTTGAGAAAGTTAAGCACCTTCCTACGTTTTGATAGATCATTGATGCCATTCGTATTCCATGTCAAATACTTAAAAGCTACAGCTGTCATTTTCTAAGCTAGTCCTCCCATATGGTAACGTTCCAGTGCAAGTAATGCACGCACCAGTGTAACCGATTAGGGCAATAAATACAGGCTGCTGTCTCAACTAAGAAACACATTTCTATGTCTTGTATACAGAATGTAAGCGTTAAAGAAAAAAAAAAGAGAAAAAAAATAAAATGAAATCGAGTAAAAATAAACCCTTTAGTCCCCCCTCCTGCCCCACCTCCTCCCCAACTGAGGAGGTGCCAACCCCGTAGTCTTCCTGACGCTTTTGTCGCGCAGCTAAAACCTATGTCGCTGCGCCGTTAAACGGTGCCGATAATCCTAACAAAGTTAAATAATCTACTAGCCATCAATCCAAGTTTGCAGCATTAAATTACCATCATATAGACATGAGAAGACAATGTTAAGGATCTTGTAACATGAAACAACTCCCCACGAGAACACCAGGAGAAGTAATCCAGGATTGAGGGAAATATGCACCTAAAACTGCAAAACCTAAGACTTGTAATTAACAGACCCTCTAATTACCAACCTATTACTGTTAACAGCGGCCCCTTTGATCAGCATAAACATATACAGGTAATAAAATGGAGTGATGTTTATAAAGCCAAGTCATCCTATAATGGCATTGCAAATAAAAGCCATCACCTCCGTATCCAGAGAAAAAAAAAAAAAAGGATCGCTATGCGTATCTGATGGACTGCTCCTTAACTCGCAGTTGCTAAATAACTAAATATTGTTCTGCTTTTTGAACCGGTGAGCATAATATTACAAACGGTCTGCTGGATAGGCTGTAGTTTACAGCAGCTCACACTCATCACGTCCATGCGAAGAAGATGGAACACATATTAAATATTAAACATATTATTAAACATATTGGTATTTAAAAATATATGAAAAACACCTCAATATAACAAAAAAGTGTAGATAAAAATAAGAGGCAAGCTTATACCAGTGGGGTAACAAATAGAGCGGTTAGTTTCGGTTTATCAGAAGCGTATCACGTTAGCTAATGGTAACAAATGATACCTGACCATAACAGAGGATGCCTGCGTTAACGATGGTATTTTATACATTTTATAAACATACCACAAAGTACAGTTGCTTCCCGCTAGTGCCCTACTGGCAACTGGGGCCCACGATGTGGATGAACGAATCCAGCCAATGTCCAAAAAGAAAAGGGGAGTGTGTAAACCAGTTTACCGGGTAACGTTAGAGGATTAGACCTAATGTAGCACGTCTGGGTGATGTTTCTTCAAATAATTTTCAGCAGCCTGTGGCGTTGTGAAGGTGCGCCGTCCCTCCTCCAGATCCATCGAGAAAGTAGTTGGATGTAGCAGTCTGAAAGTGATGCTTTTTTCTTTAAGTTTCCGTTTCAGTGGCGCAAAGGCTTTCCTCTTTTTATACAGGGCTGTTGACATATCTCTGAATATCATGATGGACGAGTTACCATATTGTAGCGAACTTTTGTTCCGAGCCGCCTCGGTGATCTTGACCGTGTCAGAGAAGCGGAGCAGCCGGATCACGATGGCACGGGGTCTGGCGCCATCCGCTGGGCGTTGTTGCAGAGATCTGTGGGCGCGCTCCACTTCAAATGTTTGCCCCTCTAAGTCAAGCATCTTGGGTAGCCATTCTTGAATAAAAGCCACTGTATCTTTTCCCTCCACTCCTTCTGGGAAGCCGATCAGCCTCAGGTTTTTCCTACGGGCTCGGTTCTCCTGGTCGTCAAGTTGTTCCCTCAGGTCGCCCAGTTCACTCTCCGTAGTTTTCTTGTAATTGTCTAGCTCGTGCTGTAAGGCAATTAGCGAGTCGTTGAACTCACATTGTTTCCCCTCAATGCTCTTTACTCGGTGTCCAATGGCTTCGTTGTCTCTGGCGATCTTTTCCATTGTTTCAGAAAGCCTATTTAAACGCCCTTCGATCATAGACTCGATCTTATGTATTCCTTTCTCCATCTCAGAAATGAACCACTGAGGCGCACGCTCTGGAGGTTGACTAGCTAGCCCGCCGTCATTGCTAGCACCGAGAGGCGCCACTTGTTTGTTCTTTTCATCCTTATTTCCGTCGGTCTTTTTCGGTGGCATTGTCTCGTTTTCAGTGTTTTCAGTTATTAAATCAAGGGTGGCGTCGAGCTGACTCGGTGTGAATTCGGCAGAAGGCCAGTTTCAGTAGTCTAGTAAAACGGAGCACGGCACCATGCGTCTGTACCCTACGCCTCCATAACCGGAAGTCATTTTAGGGCCTTATTATATTATTATATTTTATTGTGACAATATTTCATGACTAAAAAGCTAATTTCCCATTGTACTCAGCATCCTCATTAATGTAATGTGAAAAAAAAATTATATATGTATATAAATATATTAATTATAAAGCATAGCTTCAAAGTACATTTGTAAGAATACTGAACATCTAGAAGGAATATTGAAACAAATAAATTATATAAAAAATATATACATTTTTCAGGACTACATATAAGATATTATAAGATATTTATTTTATTAATTTCTGGTCATTTTGAATGTTTTTTTTTTTTTATTAAAAATTCTCATCGGCTCATCAAGGCTGCATTTACTTGATTAAAAAATACAGCATAAAATGTAATATTGTGAAATATTATTACAGTTTAATATAATGGTGTTCTATATTAATATACTTGAAAATATTATTTATTCCTGTGATGCAAAGCTGAATTTTTATGAGCCATTACTTCAGTTTTCAGTGTCACATTAATCTTTTTTTTTTTTGGAAACTGTGATTCTTTTTACAGGAATCTTGACAAATAAAATGTTTTAAAAAAACAGCATTTATTAAAAATATAAATCTTTTCTAACAAAATACATTTAATCCAAAATATGAAAAAAAATTATATTAAAAATATATAAATAATTTTAGGACTGCATATGAGACATTGTAACATATTTATTTTGTAAATACACATTAATTTGTGGTAATACAATTATATGCAATCAAATACATTTATTTTACAAATTCTTAATTTATTTCACTATTGTATTTAATAATATTTTTTCCTTTTTTATAAATTATTTCTTATTTAATTAATTATATTTCCTTTTGAATTTGAGGAGAAATATGACCTGATTATATTACAATTTTTATGAGATTCAGCTGCATATATAATGCATTAAAAATTAAATTTTTATGCATTATAATACAACAACACCTTATATTTTGACTTGTAATCTTGTAATGTTCTTGAGAATATGTGTAACCACAGTTTGAATGAAAAATAATTACATTTATTTTAAATAATAAAGACCCCTGGTAATACAACTACATGCAATCAAATACATTTTTTATTTTCTGTTTTTATTTATTTACTTATTGCTCTATGTTGCTGTTGTATATAATAATATTGTTTCTTTTTTATAGAGATTATTTCTTATTTAATTAATTATATTTCCTTTTCAATTAGAGGAGAAATATGACCTGATTATATGATCATTTTCATGAGATTCAGCTGAATATATAATGCATTGAAAATGTTATATGCATTATAATACATCAACAATGCCTTATATTTCGACTTGTAATCTTGTAATGTTCTTGAGAATGTGTGTAATATTATGCATATTGCATAATGCATTATAGCACATGATCAATCATGTATTATTGGTTATATTGGCATTTATTTAATAATGGGGTTGCACTACTATCTTTTAAACTGTGGTTATAATCAGCCTGTTTATGAAAATGTAGATCAAATTACAATGTGATTCCTTGGAAAGCATTGATTTTTCAGTTTCAAGTTGAACCCATTAAATCATTCCATAAGAGTTTGAGATTAAAGATTGCTGAGTGAACGTAGGCGGTACCTTGTTCTGTACTACAGTGCCATTGGCTGAAGTTGCGGCCAATGAGAATGAAGCTCCTGGTGGTGCCAGGTGGTTGGCTGATGTGCTGAATGATTGACAGGGGGACATAGATGTCTCCCTGAGGACAGCTGGAGACACACAAAAAAAAAAAAAATAAGCAGAACGGTTAAAGCAGAATCTGAATCCACAGATGGTACACTGAACAGCTAAGCATCTTCTATAAATACAGAAGCAACTAATCACGTCTGTTCAAACACAACCTGCAGTGACAGACACATCTGGACCACTTTGAATGAAAAATGATACTGGAACGAACCTGGTTCTTTCGAACACTTTGACCGCCGTGTCGCTAGCCAGAGAGCTGACCAGATTGACAATCTCTGTGAGGATGGAGGGCAGGAGGAAATGATGCGAGACTTCAGATGAACAGTGCTGGATGGACGAACAACCTGCAAGAGAAAATAATTCACTGAATATTTCATTAGGGGACTTTTATGTCTCTTAGGATGGTGATAAAAATGACTGAACAATATAAAAAATATATCTTATAATATTTTTCAATATCGATTTTTTTTATCACTTTAGTTTTAAGAGTGTTGAAAGGTGAAACAAGCCTTTTTCATTTTGGGCTCGTTGGACTCCTTACAAATGGTAAGATAAACACCAAATGACCTGGTATTAAACAAATATATTGGTATTTATACATTAATTAGTTATTAATGAGGCTGTTCTCTACACTGCCGCTGAACTTTTAATCGTTTGTGCAAATTAACTTTAAAACTAAAATTAAAGGCATGCATATTATCAAGCACTAAATTTGAATATATTTTCACTTAAAAATGTTAAATATTGAAGTATTTAAACAAAAATAAATTATTTTCAATAGTTCAATA